>NC_091132.1:52679605-52872105 GCF_040183065.1 Periplaneta americana
ATGTATTTCCCACATGTAGACAATCAAAATAGTTCATTACAACAATGTTATGGCCTTCGCAACATTGAAATTCACCGGAACGTTTTTCTTTCCGCAGGTCGTTGTCATTACAGAAGATGTTCAAAATGTCCACCTCCTGCTTGAATACAGACCTCACATCGATGTCTCATTGACCTGCGAACACGATCCCAAACTCCAGGAGTATTGCGTATGTCCTCAGAACATGCCACAATTCAATTCCGAAAGGATTCCAAATCAGGCACCGGAGACGAATAAACCAATGATTTTAAATGGCCCCACAAGTAGAAATAAATCGAGAGGGTTCAGATCAGGTGAGCGTGGAGGCCAAGCAATTGGGCCACCTCTACCTATCCATCGATCAGGAAACCTTCGATCCAAGTACGCCTACACAACACTGAATGTAACCTTCGCCTCGGAATGAAATATCAGATTGCCCTCTTAATGTCTCCTTTGACGGCAACGACCTGAGGAAAGAAAAACGTTGCGGTGAATTTCAATGTTGTGAAGGCCATAACTCGGAAATAAAGCATTTCCGGACACATGTTGTAATGAACTATTTTGATTGTCTACATGTGGGAAATACATACCTGAAAATATGCCCCGTATTTTTTAAACACCCTATATATATATATATATATATATATATATATATATATATATATATATATATATATATATATATATATAGACCTATGACACTCAGAAATTTTTAAGCACATCATCATCCTCATCCTCATCATCATCATAATTAAAATAATAATAATAATCATCATCATCTCATTTACTGCAATTAAATTTTATTACACCAACGAAGTCTGTAAAACTAGAAACCATGTACGTAAATAAAGTTAATGTTCCTGTGTTGGTATAGATTTCTGCGCTGACTTTAATACGAGTAGAAGTTGTTAAAGTCTCAACTTTACTTTCACGGCAATATCTGAATGCCTTTTATCTCTTCCAAGAAATATAAACTTATACCGTTTCTTAACATTCTTAAAGGCATGAGAAGTCAGATCTTTTCCATACGAAAACTTCTAAACCTCCTTTCCCTTGGTGTCCAATTGTATTAAACCTACTAACTTATTTTATAAAATAACCATCGCTTTGCCAAGTATATTTTAAATACAGATAAGAATAATACGTCCCTCGCCGTAGCGTTGTGGTCTAAGATATCATGCTCATAAGCGGGCCGAGAGAAGTAAAATCAGAATTACCAATGGTACTAGAAATAAGGGGAAGTTGGTGATATAAAATATTGTGTTTTCCCTTCCTATATTATGTTACACTGAAGATTTTTTACAAAGATTTAGCAAGACCGTGTAGAATGCGTACGACCCAAGAGTTGGAACGTACACCGTATAGAAAGGGCAAAATACCGTATTTATACTGTCCAAACCGTACGGTTGGCAGCACTGGGCTTAACTGAGAAGCCATTTAACATTCTTGCTAGTTTAGAGTTTTCTCGGCTTTTCCCCCTGCAAGTCGCTCAATGGTAAAATTTCTATTTTCTACATTTTTCAAGCTACGTCTTTGATTTTTTGTACACATAATCACAGTGTGATAGATAATGATGAGGTGAAGTTTCATTTCTGTGAGTGAATTAGTTTATGAGTTATTAACAAAATATATTTCGAAAAAATTTGTATATTTCAAAATGAAATTTGTCGCTCAATTTTTCAGTAAAATGTTAGACATATTTTTTGCAATACCAGTGGCATATTTAAGAAAACATCACACATTCCTTTTCCTATAGCTTTACTACAAAAATGGGAACAATTTTTTATAACTACCGAATACCTCAACATATACATTTTTCATTGCCACTGTAAATATTATACTTTTTTATTTCAAAAAGTATTCATTTAATCATAAAATCCATGCGCTATTTTGTTAACCACAGTACACTGAAAATACAGTAAAAAGTTCATGTTCCTATCATAAAAATTGTAAGAGCCTTTACGTTTCAACCTGATGAAATGTGCTGAAAAAAAGTGTGAGAAAAGAGCTTGTAAAATTTGCATGGAATTGAAGTTCAAGGGTGCAACTATTTATATATTACGTAATTTTTATGCTTTCGAGCGCCGCAGAGCATTAAAACCAGGGTTTAAGCCAGAAAATAAATAATTGTCTCAAAAATGCACAAATGAAAAATTATATTTGTGCAAATTGCGAAATGCTTGTGCAATATTATAAATAATTGTGCAGAAATATAAAATTAACAAACTATGCAAAAACAAAAAGTTATGTAACTTGTTTCTTGGAGTTTTATTACTTTTAATCCATTTTATCACACTCTAGATATACTTATGTAAGTAAATCATTAGACGTAGGTATGTTTAGAATCAATAACTGCTGAATTTACATCACATTACAATATGTTATTTTATGGGCACTCTAAACATTAACATTCTTTACTAGTAGGCCCTTTAATAATTATTGTTAGCAAAGTGCTAACTCTTTTTACTGAAAGGCAGTTTCTTATTCCAGTTTTTACAAGATTCATGCAACTAAATCCTCGCTCACAATTTACAGTATGCGATGAAATTATATAACTTAATTAGAAGAAATTGTTCACTTAACTTACATGAATTGCTTCAACTTTTTGAAATCAATTCCTGAACATCTATTGTTCAATACCTTTTTGAACATTGCCCATGCCATTAGCATTTCATTTAAATTCAGATTAGTTCAAACACATCTCTGATTTAATTTTCTCCATTACCATCTTTGTTTCTGAAGTTGAATGTAGTTGGTCCACACCTGTAGAGTAACGGTCAGCGCGCCTGGCCGCGAAACCAGGTGGCCCGGGTTCGAATCCCGGTCGGGGCAAGTTACCTGGTTGAGGTTTCTTCCGGGGGTTTCCTTCAACCCAATACGAGCAAATGCTAGGTAATTTTCGTTGTTGGACCCCGGACTCATTTCACCAGCATTATCACCTTCATCTCATTCAAATGCTAAATAACCCGAGATGTTGATACAGCGTCATAAAATAATCCAATAACATCCAATAAAATAAAAAAATCAATGTGGTTATCGCATTTTTGCACATTTACGTTCTGAGTTTGTTGCAATTTTAGAAGTCGAGTAGCAAAATGCTTAATCCCTGATTGAAACTTGCTCAACATGCAAATAAGAGATTGTTGTTTCATTTTTTACAAGAAAACGAAAATGCGATTTTTTTACTGAAGTGACCAAAATTTCACCCGTCACCCTCCTTAAGTGGTATGGTTTGAACTAAGTGAGACAAGTGGGCTTCACACTAGAAACTCTCATTAATATTCAGATAAGTCCGAAGAGCCTTTGCAAGGACGAGCACTCGTGTACTCTTTAGCTTATTCTCCCTCTTTTCTCCTTCACTGATTCATAGACGGCCGCAGAGACCAATATGAAAAAGTAGCTCTTTGGTATAATACTGCCAGCGAAAGAGTTGGCGTCCCGGGATTTTCAACAATAGGCCTATGTTTAAACTCTATAAGTTTCAGGTCTAGTTTTACCTTTCCGAGACGATATCTATTATTCCCGAGCAATTTAACGCTGAAATAGCTAGCCGTCACTTCTGCTTCACCTCTTCATTTGTCTTAAGCCGGCTGAAACTATTTCCTCTCTCCATTTCATCTTATACTCTTCATTAAGAGAGAATCGATTCGTTTACCG
This sequence comes from Periplaneta americana, assembly GCF_040183065.1. NCBI lineage: Eukaryota > Metazoa > Arthropoda > Insecta > Blattodea > Blattidae > Periplaneta > Periplaneta americana. The sequence continues at coordinate 52,683,281 of NC_091132.1, forward strand.
CTATGAGAGCCAAAGCTCTGTGTATACCTGCACTTCAGAATAAGGGTGAAGTTCTTCTTCGCTGTGTGGGAGTCTATTATGGATTTAATACACTCTAGTCAGTGACAAAATGAAAGAGAATATGCTGATATATAATACTGATATAATTAAAACTAAAAACATTCTGATGTCTGGAAATGGGGTTTATTGAACTGCATTTCACTGAATTATTCTGGAAATACATTGATCGATTCGTAATATATATGCATTTATTCACACTGCAAATGGGTATATACCCGGTCGCAGTGGTTAAGTAATTACCTCAATAAAGACAGTTAAAAATAAACACAATTAATAATAAATATAATTAGTAATAAATTAATAATACTAATAATAATAAATAATAATACAAAATAATAATAATAATAATAACAACAACAACAATAGTATAATAAAATTAACAAGGAGTATCCTAATTAAATGAAGCACGATCACTTAAAATAACATTTAAAGTAAATCTGATTTTTACCTAACCCTAAGTTCGAACTAAAACCCACGAGTATGATATGTTCATACATGCACAAGTACCTTTCAGCACTGCACTCATTTCGCTGTCAACTCACTCACTGCACAGGCACTACGACACATTTCACTGACACTATCCTGATTTCACTAACATTCCAAAAACATTTCACTGTTCAAATACTTTGCTCTACCACTATAAACTATAAAATTTCACTGACACAATACACTTCTTCACTGATAGAACACTTCAATAACAAAACATCAATTACACCCTTTAAGTAGTGTGTGTAATATACTACCGCCTTTTAGTAAATTCCTTAAGCCTATTTTTAAATACATATTTGATTGTTTGTAAAGCATTTAGTAAGTCTGCAGGTAAAGCATTCCAGACCCTGATAGTATGATTGAGAAAAGAAAACTTTCCAGTGTCCATCCTCTGTCTTCACTTCACTCTAGTTCACTTTACATGAATATATCTCTTTTTCCTTCCTTTAATGAATAGTAGCAAATTAAAATTAATTCAATGGTGATTATGGAACTATTTTTTCTTAAAATCCGTTTGGTTAATCAGAATTTAGAACAATCGCATCAAATACTATTAAACGAGCAGTTCTTATATATTTATAATTTTTTCTTGAAAACGGGCCCAAGGATTTTGATGAAATGGGGCGAATGTAGACCTACTGTTTTCGGGTGAGAGAAAGTGATTTAGCTAGTCCTTGACTTTGGGAAAATTCATTCAGGGGCTAAACAGACTAAACAGACTGGTTTCTACAAACTAATAATTTATTAATAATAAAATAAATCAACGCGAACAAAAAATAGATTCACGAAGCAGTAATACATGTATGAATATGATATGTCTAACCCCTCAACAGCGTTCCCTTCGTGCGATTTTGAATTGACTATGAAACTCGACTATGAATAAAGAAAATAGTTATTCATCTACTGTTTACGAATGCGAGAAAGTGATTTAGGTAGTCTAGACTTTGGAAGAAGTAATTTAAACAGTTAAATAAACACGCTGATTTCTACGAAGTAAGTATCCACTAGCGATAAAAGTAATCTAAGCACATTTATAAATCTAACGAAAAAAATAGATTTACGAGACAGCAATACATAAATTAATATATATCTACACTAACGACCGCGACACTCAGTCGCGATTTTTAATTTACCATGCAAACCAAAACTCCAAACCCAAACTCCAACCTCAAACTCAAAACTCAACCTCCAAACTCCAAAACCAAACTACAAAGACGACTTCAATACTGCAACCGAATAGCTACAGAACATAAGATTCTCTGATTCGTCTTAATTTTGATGATTCCGACTTACTGTGACAATCTTTGGAAATAACGAAGGAAAATGTAAAATGTTTTATGCTCTCAACTTCCCCTTCCCCGAGCAATCGGTCTTCAAGTTATGTAGGCTACGTTTGGTACAATTTGTAATAATATATTATTGTATAATAATAATAATAATAATAATAATAATAATAATAATAATAATAGTATGTAGTTTTAAGAGTTTGAACGATGAAAATATTTATGCTTTAGGCATTTTTGTGTAATTTTGGATATCATCTCTGGACCTAAAAATGTCAGCACAGTTGAAAGGAACACGAAATAAAGATATGCTATTATTATTATTATTATTATTATTATTATTATTATTATTATTATTACTTTGTTTGTTTTATGTTTTATGTTCAGAAAAAGAATAACATTTTGTTAAAAAATTTAATAATAATAATAATAATAATAATAATAATAATAATAATAATTATTATTATTATTATTACATAGTGTGTTTTAGGTTTTATGTTCATGAAAGAATAACATTTTGTTTAAAAAGTTCTTACTATAATAAAAAACTAATCATCAGGGACCGGATTTAAACGCACTATAAACTAAAAATTACATGAACTACAATTTGGGCAGATGTTGTGAATGTATATTACGATTGATAAAGGATGATTTACAACGTTATAAAGTTTAAATCTTTCAGTCTTTATATAATAATACCTAATGGAAGCAATTAATCGCCTATTGAACATCGCGTCGCGCGTACACGTGCAAGTTTCCGTTACCGCGGTTACCAAGAAACGCTGTGCTTCAACTTGTTTTGCTTTCTTCTTAAAGACTTCTGTGATTGGAAATAATATGCATTGCTCCTTACATCACAGCTAAGTGTCTAGAAATGTCTGATATTAGACGCGTTTGAGGGTTTGGTTAATTTAATTTAGGTAATATGAAGTAGCAATAGTACCTTTTAGATAATTTGTCCCGTTGTTGATTCTTTATTTGCCTCTGATTCGTCTTACATAATTAATTTGGATGATTTTGACTTAGTGTTACAATACGTGGGAAATTTATTTATTTTTCTGTAACAGGACAAAGCCCCAATTACAACGGACAGCACAAAATTATATATACTTATGACATAAAAATGCTAAAAAGGATATAAATACAGATATGAATAGAATATACAAATATAAATGCAAATGAAAATTAAGAAACAGATAATACAAACATACATATCTGGAAATAACGTAGTAAAATGTAAATTTTTTTATCGCTCAGCCTATCTTTACCGACCGATAATAGGGTATTCAGGCACTTGTTTCATATTCCAAATGGAATTGGAATTAAAAAGACTCCGCTGTATATCACTGTACTACAAACTGACGTTTAATATTTTCATGAACAAGAACATAGCCTGAAATACTGAAAATCTGGCAAAGAGGAAGCCAACGACATGAGCGTTTTTCTTACCTTTTCCCGGCAAAGCTAATTTTCTGAGTCATTTGTTCTGTTTCTCATTATGCACTCGTATTATTTTATTTTTTGAGCTGCCTCGTATTATCTCCTGAACTTCAATACAACATACCTTAATCCGATTTCCAACCTCAAGCGACGTTGTGGAACTGATTTTCGTGAAAACGTTAAGCTGATGTGAACTAATCCTATCATGACGAAGAGAGTAATGGAAGTGCACTCACCTTGTGAAGACTAGGCACAATAAGGTGGCTGATAGAATCATCAGTTGCTGGGACAACGCTGACTGGGATTTCTGCATTGCACGGTGCAGATCGTTCTGTAGACAGGAACAAAAATCCATTAGTTGAAAGGAAATTGTATTAGCCATTGCCCTTATGGCAATAATCGAATAAGGGGGACAGCGATGTTCTAAAACAGCTGGGGAGGGGTTAGAGGTTCAATTCTTGCATCGATCGATGGAGGAAACTGTGGTTACCGGTTAATGTGGGCAGTATGCCACTCAAAGTAGATAGATATTCTGTGTTTAACAGCGCACAAGCATTGCTAAATCATTTATACTGTATATTACACTTGAAATATTAATATACTAGTCCACCGCTGTGAAGTAAAGGTTAGCATTATTAATAAGTATTTAATGAATTTCAATCTTAAGGCATATAAACTTGCAAATGTTTATTTGCTATTTAATAACAATATATGAACGTTTTCGCCGTTTAGGGCATCTTCAGATATAACAAAACATATTATCTGGACATATAATAGCATATTATGCAAATAACAAGGAAAATAGAGAACAATATATGTGATACATGAAATTCATGAGCTTTATGTAGATATAACATGATACAGGATGAATATTGAGATAATCTTTGAATTTGAACTTAGACTGGACGAATGTTTTATTTTATACATATAGTTCATGTTACAATTAATATACAATGTTTAAAATTTGTCAATGATGTTAATTTTAAAATTTACAATGATGATAATAAAATATTTAAAGTAATCATGGCTGAAAGTTGTCGTAAGTTACAAGATAGTATGCGTAGTTAATGTTCGTGTGTTTTGTAATTATTTCGCTTAGAGAGGCCGTTGGCATTTGAATGAATGTTGTTTGACGTTGATGACTACTTTACAATTGATATACAGTGATTAAATTAGTCAATGTTAAAATTTAATTTTATAATGAAGATAATAAAATATTTAGAGTAATCATGGCTAAGAATTGTCGTAAGTTCAAGATAGTTTTCGTAGTTGATGTTGTGTGTTTTGTAATTGTTTCACCTGAAAATAGAGATTAAGAGATAATAATAAATGCAAAATATAGACAAGTTATTATATAGAGACGCAGATAATAATTATTATAAGATCACTTGTTAAAAATGTTTGTGTTAAAGAATTACTGTTGGGTGTAATTAGTTGAGATATTGAATAAATGCTCGTTGATTGTGAATGTAGTGGAATGTACGATAAATTTCGTGATAGATAAATCATGAGTTGGGTATGATTTTTAATCATTCATTGAAAATTAATAGAAAGATCAATATTATAATTCGTAATAATTAGATGAGCTATAATACCAAATATATGTAAAAGATTTTACGGCAGCAGTAATAATTATTATAAGATTACTTACTTAGAGGTCATTGACTTTGAAATGGCTACTCTGATGTGATGACATCCTATTACGTGTTCTCAGGTTTATTGAAGTATACAAATGAAGAAGTTCTATAACTGAAAAAATATTAACTATTAATTTACTTTCAATTTTGATATGGGGATATAATTGTTTTAATGAATTTTGACGGCATTCGAATACTTACATTTGTATGTACTGGTGTTGGTGTGTTGGAGGTTTTAAGAGAACTGAGGCCTAGATAATCGTGTGTATTGAGGCATGTAGCGGCGCAAGAATATGAAAGGAACTATTTCAATGGCGTATCACATTGATCTTGATAAAAGATTTTCGTAAATTTAGTGAATAATGCTTACACTTTCGTAATTTCCTCTATGGTCTTATATTGAACACTCTAGGTAGTGAATCAGAAGTTCACTGATATAAGTTTGGTTGTTAACAACGGGATTTTAGGAGACAAGGAAATTTCTTATAATGACTATCTGTGAAAAAATAGGAATAGTGGAGGTCTCGTACTGTAGATTTACATAATTTATATACGTCATCCTTGATTTTGATTAAATTGCACACGGTTGTGACTCCAATCTCGTATTCTGTGATGAGCCACAGTTTCTCATTTTCTGAAACCACTCAGTTATTTGCACTTTTTATACTTAGCACTACACGATTTCTTTTGATACTCATGTAAGACATTTTATATAGAAGTTATACAGCACAACTCGAACAGTAGACCATACTGTGTAAGGGTAAAGTCTTGTAATAACCCTCTGTAGAAAAAATAACTTGCTAATATAATGCACAATAGCATACTCCATACTGTAGGAAAAAAGCGAGAAAAAGAGAGTCGGATAATACATCAATCCGTTAATAGGGTGACTGATAATCGGGGTTCTACCATAGTCTAGTATATACAGTCACGAAGCTCAATACGGAGTAAATATGCATCCATAGATAGTTGCTAACCACTAGGATCGCTACTATCGCCTCATTACAGACAATGCTAAATAGTACCTGCACAGTCTATTGTTCCTAGCACCCTCATAAACTCAAGCTTCGTGACTGTATATACTAGACTGTAGTTCTACTGTATTTGATATTGCACGAACAATGTAAACCTGATGATGCCTGGAGGTAAAAAGTTTGTTTCTTTAAATATAGCATATTTGTAGCTAAGTTTTCCCATACTTTCATTTGATAAAGTCGTTATGACTAAAAATTCTTAAATTAAATACTATAGACACTTTAATGTTAGATTTATCGGATCTAAAAAAATTCAATATGAAATGAAAAAAACTTACAATAGTGGAGGCAAAACCTGTCCTGTGACTTATGTGCCGTGGCTATATCACCAACGGGTATGGACGGAGAAGATAGGTTGTAAAGTCTGAGATGAACTTCCTTGTCGATAGATTTATATAATAACCATCACGAAACAAACTCTCTCTCTCTCTCTGATAGTTTATTTTTTCGCCTCTCGCACAGCTCACATGCCAGGTCTCACCTCTTCATCTATACTAAGTTAATAGTATTACATAATTTTATGTATATGAGTCTGTAACTTAGAAAAAAACCTGTTTGAATTGTAGGCTACTATGTTTTAATTTTCGTATCTCTTAAAATGTGTCACTCGGGTTATAAAAGGAGGAAGTAACTAGCTTTTTATGTCTAGATTTATGAAATTTCGCTTTGATAATTAAGTTTTCTCAAGAAAGAACTTGAATGTGTCGGTTCCATTTTAAAATGTATAATACTTCTTTATGTCTCAGCCATTATAATTCATACCGCATGCAAATGATAACCTTTGTTATTTGACGTAGAATAGAGCGTGAGTTGAGATGCTTGAGAGTTATAAAATTACATTACATTATTTTAAGACTTTTTATACAACACAAGAAAGCATACAGCCTGTCAACTTATATTGCATCATAAACTACGTGTATACAAAATATAGTCCTACAATTTACACCAGATAAGACTAAAAATAAGAAAATGATATTTATATAAATTATTTATACTTGTATTATTATATATTTTTTGTCGCATAAAGGCACGAAGTAAATGTTCATACACACACACATATACTTACTTACCTACTTACTTACAAATGGCTTTTAAGGAACCCGAAGGTTCAATGCCGCCCTCACATAAGCCCGCCATCGGTCCCTATCCTGTGCAAGATTAATCCAGTCTCTATCATCATACCCCACCTCCCTCAAATCCATTTTAATATTATCATCCCATCTACGTCTCGGCCTCCCTAAAGGTCTTTTTCCCTTCGGTCTCCCAACTAACACTCTATATGCATTTCTGGATTCGCCCATACGTGCTACATGCCCTGCCCATCTCAAACGTCTGGATTTTAAGTTCCTAATTATGTCAGGTGAAGAATACAATGCGTGCAGTTCTGTGTTGTGTAACTTTCTCCATTCTCCTGTAACTTCATCCCGCTTAGACCCAAATATTTTCCTAAGCACCTTATTCTCAAACACCCTTAACCCATGTTCCTCTCTCAGAGTGAGAGTCCAAGTTTCGCAACCATACAGTAGAACCGGTAATATAACTGTTTTATAAATTCTAACTTTCAGATTTTTGGACAGCAGACTGGATGATAAGAGCTTCTCAACCGAATAATAACACGCATTTCCCATATTTATTCTGCGTTTAATTTCCTCCCGAGTGTCATTAATATTTGTTGCTGTTGCTCCAAGATATTTGAATTTTTCCACCTCTTCGAAGGATAAATCTCCAATTTTTATATTTCCATTTCGTATATATATATATATATATATATATATATATATATATATATATATATATATATATATATAGTGTTATTACAAAGTTTAGCGGAAGTGCATATAGATGCTTTTAAGATTAAATTAGAATATAATTATTTTGGCACAGTTTTCACAGTTCACTAACATTATTAATTATAATGTTATTGATATCATGAATAATAGTGTTACTGACGTAATATTAATAATGTTTAATTACATTGCTGCTGATTGTTATGGAATGCAAAAGAACTGTGACAGTTGTGACTGTTATTTTCACTGAAGATCTCGCATAACGTTTCGTAATTTCAAATTTTCTGATATTTTATCGAAAATTTAACTCGTCAATACGAGTATGTTGTCAACACAGACTTTGATGACACAAAAATTAACTCTCCGTCCGCCCAGATGCCGTAGCGCGCTGAAATGCTGACACGTCCGCTCGCTCTCATCCTGACACATTAGCCAATCGGCACTCAGACATGCAGATTCTGAAGTCATATTTATTTCAGAGAACCGCTTATCACACCAGACGTGAGACAGCCAGAATCCAGCCGCAGTCGATCAATGACGGAGGCCAAATCCACTCGAAACGTTAAAACGCACGAAATGCTTCATAATCCTACCTCTGACTAAGTGCATGAAAATGTTTTGAAACAATGAAACGATTTTTATGGAACGGAATTAAATATTTGACTCTTAGGAACGATTTCACCAACATGTTACATTAACTAAGTGTAATTTAACTTAAATACGAATTTTATTGACATTTTCTTGAAAGTTAAACCATATTTAATTCGCTTGCATTTCACCAAACTAATACGCCTTTAAAATAAAGCCAATATTAATTTAATTCTCAATTAAGTCATCACGGCCTTCGGAATCATAGTAAAATAATAATAATTTGAAGGCCTTGTGCCTTGTTGTTGTAAGCAGAGGTAACCTATAGTGAGTTCATTTGTTATATTACGACAATAAAATCAAATAAAATGTCATTATAAACAGAATTTTACAATTCATTTTTTTTCAGATAAATCTAGTTCAATATAATACAGACGTGGACAAATTATTAACAAAATTGACGATTTTTATTATAATTCTGTTTACAAAATTTGATTTTTCAATGTAGACTACAGTTGACAATTTTGCATATTTCTATCATTACAATAGACAGAAATATGCAAAATTGTCAACTGTAGTTTAAATTGAAGAGTTAAATTTTGTAAAAATATATAATAAAAATCTTCAATTTTGTTAATAATTTGTAAATTAGTAAAAATGTCAACTGCAGTCTAAATTGAAGAGTCAAATTTTGTAAAACTATAAAATAAAAATCTTCAGCTTTGCTAATAATTTGAAAATGTCCAAAATGTCAACTGTATTCCAAATTGAAGAATCGAATTTTGTAAAAAAATATAATAAAAACCTTCAGTTTTGATAATAATTTGTAAATATGCAAAAATATCAAATGTAGTCCAAATTGAAGAATTAAATTTCCTAAAAATATACAATACAAATCTTCAATTTTGCTAATAATTTGGAAATACGCAAAAATGTCTACTGTAGTCTAAATTGAAGAATCATATTTTGTAAAAATATATAATAAAAATCTTCAATTTTGCTAATAATTTGTCCACGTCTGTAAAAGTTTCGAGTTCAATCTATAACATTTATCTACTTTTCAAATGTTTATATTATATACAATGTCATAGCAAATAAACATTTGCAAAATAGATAAATCTTATAGATTGATCTTGAAACTTTTATTATATTATAAACAGAGATAACCTCAAAACATATTAAAATCATCGAAAACAAAAATGACGGATGGCCAGAAATTAGAAGAAAAGAACAAAAGTTTGAAATAAATAGAAATAGATTTCTATGCAAAAAAACCTCATCTCAAAGTCCTCAGCAATATTTAGAACAAAAAGGAATAATATGAAAGTAGATACAAGGAAATATGAAGGGTTCAGAACCATAGTGGGCCAAGCGTCATTTACTAAAAACCGTGGAAAACAAGGGTTAAAATGAAGTTATTATCATAATTCAATGGAAACATATAGCAAGTAATATAAAGTATACACATTAAAACTAAATGATATGTCAATCTTCAGTAAACTATGGTGTTAACTTAACTTTAACCCTTGCTTTCTCCGTTTTTAATAAATGGCGCTTGGCCCACTATGGCTCTGAACCCTTCATATGTATCATGAAACAAGCAAAATGGACTTGCGCTATTCCAATGCCTTCAAATGTAATATTAGGCTTACATGATAGATTTGTTATTCATATCACTTTAGTTGCCTTAATTTAGGCAACCGAAAACTGATTAAACGTTTCTTCAATAAATGTATCATTTAAATAATAATATTATGAAGTACTTAACTATCACTTAGAAATTTTAATTCATATTCTGTATATTCAAAATATACAATGCTTATGTTTTGCATAGCCTGAACCTCATTTGCAAACTTTTTTTCGTCCTTCGTATTAAAGTAATCTTCTCTTTCGGAAATTATCCTGGCTAATCTTGGTAAGAAATCTTCAATTTCAAATATGAAGTCCATCATTGTCCTCACCATGATAAAAATTATTGTCGTTAATGCAAGATTAATTATTTAAATTACCAAATATTGACCAAATAACTTAAATGTGGTTTAATGAGAACTTAAAGCCCAATTTGTGTTGATGAAATGCATTATCCACTTAAGTGTCAATTAAAAAGACCAAGTAACAATTAAAACTAAATATGTTTTATGAATTCGGCCCTTCGTAATTAGATTAAAAAAACTTATGTTTATTAAACGACTACTGCTACAGCGTTAAACATATAATATTATAATATTTTCTTCAATCTTAAGAATTGACACATAAAGACATATATACACAGACGAGTAACAGAGCGAAGAGGTTAGTTTTTTAATTGATCATTTTATAACGCTTTATCAAATGCTATGGTTATCTAGCGTCTGAGTGAGATGAAGGTAATAATACCAACGAAATGAATCCAGAGTCCAGTGCCGAAAGTTACCCAGCATTTTAATGGGTTGAGAGAAAACCTCGGAAAAAACGCAACCAAGTAAATTGTCCCAACTTGATTTTCAACCCGAACCTATTACTCAAAGTAAATCCCCACTCAATCAATAATATCCATACTTAATTACACAAACATTTCCACACTCACTAAAAACCAAACACTAACTCACCATAAAGTCCACACTCTTGACACCCTATATTATGTATATTTTATTCCATTGTCAGTTTCTGGTTTCATTATGTGAATCTTATTTAATTGTATAAAAAATTATTTACGTATTTTTTTTTTCAAAAATTCAAAATGGTGGCAGTTCATGTGCAGTGATGAAGCGTTTCCCTCATAACTCATAAACTTGTTAACTTTTTCGTGTTCTCTCCCTTTTATTCTATTGCTGAAACTCATGTTCACAATATCATGCTCTTTAAACTACATTACTTAATAAATAATATACTTTTTTATTTTGTGTTAGAAGAAAATACTGATATTTGACAATCTTTAAACAAATTTAAAGATAGAGAAGTGATCTTGCATCATATTGTAGATATGACACGCATAAATACATACAAAAATTTCATGACAGAATGTTGGATAGTTTTTGAGTTATGTGGGAAACGCTTCATCACTGCACAGTGAACTGAATTTTGGAAAAAAAAAATGTAAACATATTTTTTTTCATATAGCAGAAGGACAGTGTTTTTATTGTACAACGTACACTAATGGAGGAAAAAAAGTTGAATATTTCCAAAATTTTACTGCTGTAAGCTGTACCTAACCCCTTAACTGCCTCTTTTGATTTCATTATGTAAATCGTATCCGTCTAGTAATTAAATGAATCGGATACTGTTGCATATACAAGTTTGTAAGCGAGTTTTACTTCTGGTTGAATGTAAGAGAGAGTCCTATGACCTTAACTCTCCCAGGTTAAATAAAACCATTATTATTATTATTATTATTATTATTATTATTATTATTATTATTATTATTTTTATTATTATTATTCGGAAACTATTGCCAGTAGGATTATGATTTTTGTCCATATCTATAAAAAATCGAATATAGAATCATTTATGCTCGACCATGCCGAAATGTAGTAATTATACACCTGGTAGCAGCCCTTTAATGGACCTCATTAAAATAAACCTATTCATTAAAATTCAGCTGTTCCACCAATCAGAAAATACCATTGTAGCAATATGAAAGCGCAAGTATCGATTATTATCGGATATCACAACATTGAAACGTCACGGAGGCTGGAAATCCAATACTGTCGCAGAAGGTTATGTTGAAGAATCGATCCAAAATAAAATTGAAATCTCAAATACAATATTAAACTCAGTCGAAAAAAACAACACACAAATTAACATCAATTCACCGTCATCTTCCAAACTTTCACAAAGCACATTCCCGCAAATTCATTTCACCAATTGCACAATAAATCACCTATATTTGAAATAAAGTCAGTTCTTTTACTATAATAATTAGCGTTAATTGTAAATAATATTCAAATAAATTTAATTTGTCATCTCGTTTTTCAATGTCTAATTCAATTTCAAGGTTATATCAAGATTAATGTTTATTTTACTCCCTAGATTATATCAAAGTCAATGTCTATATTTGTTTCTCGGAAAAAATCAATACTTTCGCGTCTGCGCACATCTCACAATTTACGAGGTATTGCACAAGGTCAGTTCCGCTCCTCAGTCAGATAAGAATAACATGAATACTTATGAATAATTTCAAGTTAGAAGTATGGTGGAGCATAAACAGTCGTATGAAACTTGACTATAATGGTAATTAAGACGCTCGTATGAAAATTATGAAACTCCCTTGCGCTCGTTTCATAAACATACTCGCGTCTTAATTACTACCATTATAGGGTCGTTGCATAATGTACTATTATCACTCCGGAGTATTTCAATAGCATGGACGGCTTTGGTGCAAATGTAATTAAAAAAAACACTAATTTGAAGCCACTGACCGATGCGACCAGCCAGAAAGGGAGATGGGAGTAGTTTGCTAAGAGATATGTATCTGAGTTCGTTGGCCTGTTACATCGTATTATGAAAAGAAAGAGCAGTATGTTAGCGACGATGTTAGCTGAAACTTTCAGCGGGGTATTGCACAAGGTCAGTTCCGCTCCTCAGTCAGATAAGAATAATATGAATACTTATGAATAATTTCAAGTTAGAAGTATGGTGGAGCATAAACAGTCGTATGAAACTTGACTATAATGGTAATTAAGACGCTCGTATGAAAATTATGAAACTCCCTTGCGCTCGTTTCATAAACATACTCGCGTCTTAATTACTACCATTATAGGGTCGTTGCATAATGTACTATTATCACTCCGGAGTATTTCAATAGCATGGACGGCTTTGGTGCAAATGTAATTAAAAAAACACTAATTTGAAGCCACTGACCGATGCGACCAGTCAGAAAGGGAGATGGGAGTAGTTTGCTAAGAGATATGTATCTGAGTTCGTTGGCCTGTTACATCGTATTATGAAAAGAAAGAGCAGTATGTTAGCGACGATGTTAGCTGAAACTTTCAGCTCAAATCTAATTAACTCTGCATTTGATCACAAAATGTAATGTAGGTTTTCTATTCATTTACAAGTGTACCCTATCGTCCTTTCAATCTGCAGGGTTATTTCTCTTCCACTCTGTATATTCAAACATCTATACTCGGTACTCAAATCCCATAAACATTCCTACACTCATTCTAACGCCCACACTCACAATCGTCATATTAGCATTATGATGTCGTAAGTAATTTACTGTTTCTTAAATATTTAGATACTTATAATGTCCTTACGTCTTTTACAGTGAACGTTTCTGACTAAAGCTGTGTTGTGTTTCAGCAGTAAGTCACATTTAATGGAAGATACATGTTGTGATAATTCGCTAGTAACTGCTTTCGAGGATTCAGCCTCGCCCGGACTGTATGTCATTCTTGTAGTGTTGTACGGGAGGTGTAGTAAGGCAGAAACAATCCACCCACAGTACTGCCACTAAATTAGAGTAACAGCAGATAAAGTCATGTACGCAACCGCCCCACACTGTTGTCGAGTCGAGGCGAATTACCCATAATAAGACCGCTGCGCGATCGGTGGGTGTATCGCATGTGTTCTCAAATACCACGAAATTCAGTGCTGTTAATTTTAGTGCACTTTGTATGCAATTTGAGTAATTGTGGTTATGTGATAATTAGTATGTTATGTTACACTGGGACTTCACTGGCTTGTATCAGATAGTTCGAATGTGGGAACATAAATAGATTATTGCCACAGGTCTTAATGGTCTCTTGCGAAAGATTAGACCTACAGTATCTGATGTCTAGTCCACACCTACATACAAATGCCTGCAAACAAGTACTCTGTGGTGTTCGGGTAAAGGGGTATAAGTCATTTTTCTGTCCAGAAGAACACAAAAGTTAAATTATACAAGTGGGTGTGCAAAAATCAAAGAATATTAGCAGTTGATGTGTTTTACTTGTGTAGACAATTATTTGTAATAAGGGTTCCAAGTTTAATTTTCATTTATCTCCGAACTCATTTTTATGACTTATCTCCCTTTACCCAAACACCACAGAATTATATTCTTAACAGGTGCCCAAAACTGTTCTCTTCATAAACTGTCCGCAAACAAATGCACTACTGCTTCTGGAAAGTTGTTTTTGTTGTTTTCTAATGCCAGGCGTTTGACAATAAAGTCATTTGACCTCTTGCAGTCCAATATTTTTCAAAGATACCATCATGGCCAGCCACTGAAGCACAGATTTTGAGGTGTTCCGAATCCATTTCTTGGTTTGAGTTGCACAATGGGCAGTTACGGGACTGATATATTTCAATTCTATGCAGGTGTTTGGCCAAATAATCATGGCCTGTTGCCAATCTAAATGCAGCTACAGACGATTTTCATGGTAAATCGGGAATTATTGTGGATTATGATGCAGAAAGTTCCATTTTTTCCCTTGAGACTGTGTTATCAAATTTTGTTTGTTGATGTCTAAATATGTAGATTTAATAAATCTTTTCACAGAGTAATACGTAGATTTAGTAACAGATCTGTAAGTAGTAGTGCTGCCCTTCTTTGCTAATGTATCCGCATTCTCGTTCCCCAGGATTCCACAATGAGATGGTATCCATCGGAATACAATTCTTTTATTGAATGATATTAATTGAGAGAGCATTTTAGTTATTTCTGCTGTTTGAGATGAAGGTGTGTGTTTAGAGACTATTGATAGAATAGCTGCTTTGGAGTCTGACAACATACCTGCTTTCTTAAATTCATTGATGTGGCATAGAAGATTTCTGAGACTTTCGCTTCTGGAAAGTGTCTGGTACCTTACAAACATTTTGCACAAATATTAAAAATGTATCCACATCTAAAAATTTCAGTCGAAAATATGCCCCTGAGTAAAATGAAGGATGGGTAGATCGGAGAAAAATTCTCTCCGGCACCGGGACTCGAACCTGGGTTTTCAGCTCTACGTGTTGACGTTTTTTTCACTAAGCCACACCGGATTCCAGTTCCGATGCCGGGTTGAATCCCTCAGTTTAAGTTCCACCTCTTAGTATTTCCCTTTAGTGGCCAACTCTCATGCACTGTGTTACAGACGTGTGACAGTGGCACAATGTCCAACACACTAATGTGCAGAGGTGCACTCATTACGAGTGACTAAGTGGCCGGGATCCGACGAAATGAGCGCCGTCTTAAATCACTAAGTGATTATTTACGCATATCATATTATTGTGAGTGAAGGATGGGTGTAGAGGAGAAAAATTCTCTCCGGCACCGGGACTTGAACCCGGGTTTACAGCTCTACGTGCTGACGCTGTATCCACTAAGCCACACCGGATTCCAGTTCCGTCCGATGCCGGATTGCATCCTCTCAGTTTAAGTTCTACCTCTTAGTTTCCCTTTAGTGGACAACCCTCATGCACTGTGTCACAGATGTGTGACAGTGGCACAATGTCCAACACACAATGTGCAGAATGTGCACTCATTACGAGTGACTAAGTGACCGAGATCCGACGAAATGAGAGCCGTCTTAAATTACTAAGTGATTATTTACGCATATCATATTATTGTGAGTGAAGGATGGGTGTAGAGGAGAAAAATTCTCTCCGGCACCGGGACTCGAACCCTGGTTTTCAGTTCTACGTGCTGAGGCTTTATCCACTAAGCCACACTGGATTCCAGTTCCGATGCCGGATTGAATCTTCTCAGTTTAAGTTCCACCTCTTAGTTTCCCTTTAGTGGCCAACCCTCATGAACTGTGTGACAGTGGCACAATGCCCAACATACCTCATCATATGATAACGCAGAATTCCTGCACGAAATATCATACGTACTTCGGTACAGCACAATAACCTGAGTGAAATATTTTCGGGCATTAGTGCTGGTTGTAATATTTTTAGCGTTCAAGAAAAATAAAAAACGTTAGAGGACACGTAAATTTCTACAAGATAGTCCTGAATACGCTGAAGATATTCTAGGACCCAGTTGTACTAAAGTCACTAACTACAGTATTAGGTTATTTTAAGTGAACATTAGTAAATAATTCGATGTTAGTTTCCACATATGTTGTACAAAATTAACTTAAGACCATGTAAACCAGATTCAGTAATATCTGATACATGCAGTAAAATATGTGGCAACATCGAAAAACATGTATGAAATTCGAGTGTAAAGCCAGTTGATTTTCAACTGTTTCGCCAATGAGAGAGAAAACTTAACAATCACCGCTCCTGAAAATTTGTCGCAATACGTATGAGAAGGATAATAAACCTTGAATTCGGAGCATGATTTCGTTTTATTCGTGGTTGTAACTGAGGACGTAACCTTTGTTAAAGCTTTTCCAAATCTAATTTTAAATTGTTTGTCAAAATGGATTTCCTCATTCGTGGAAAACACAAGGAACACGGCTAAATTCAATATGTTAATCAGATGAGATATCAAAATAATTATAAACGTGAAAATAAATACATTATTTTTAATTTAACTTACTATACTTGCTTTATTGAAAGATGGGATATGACAGGAGCTTTGCGATCGGAAAAACAACTGAATATCACATAGCGTGGTAGGTCTGTTGCTATGGTAACAACGGTTGAGATGCCGAACTTACCGTTCCCACGTGGCGAATGATTAATAGCTCTCTTGGCGACATTTATTGTGCACACAATGTTAGCATTGGTACGTTTCGTCTTTGATTCTCTGTCGATTTTTTTACCTTCGCGTCAATTGTCAATGAATGTTTTAACGTCAGCCATCTTAATGTCAATTGCTAGCTTCGAGCAGCTGGCAGCGTGGTAGTCCATATTGGCAACATGGCACTGTAGTTCCAAGCTCGGCCGTTTAATTGTCATGTCCCATCTTTCAAAAAACAAGTACAGAAAAAATTTAAACATGTGTATATCATTTCACCACAATCGGAGATTATAAAAATTAACAGAATTCTGCCTAAATACAATGAAAATAAACTTCACCCATTACTTTACTTATAAGTAGAAACATTTCTCTTTTTTTTTCTTTCGGAAATATTTTCTGTAAACTTAGGTTAATGTGATTAACTTGATGAGATTTGTCAGTTATATTGAAGTTAAGCTTCACTGGAACACTGGAGGGAAAGAGAGATAGGGATCGTCCCAGATAGAGATGGTTAGACTGTATTGAGGAAGATTTGAGGAAAGTGGGAATAATGAGATGGAGGAAGAGGGCAGAGGGCAGAGGTGATTGAGCTATTGTTTTAAAGGAGACTTTAGCTGAACTATAAGAGCTGTATATCAAAGAAGAAGAAGATTGAAGTTAAGAAGAAATAATCTAAAGATAGTATTTATACAAACAAAAATTCGCAGTTAAGTAGGCTATAACTGAAGATTAATTTGATGTCTTAACCTAAGGTTATAAGTTTATACAATTGGCTCTAAAAGATTTTAAATTAAATGAAACTGAGAAATTTCGTCAGAATGATGAGAAATCATTTTGAAATATTGATACAAACGACAGTTCCTCGCGTCTGAAAAAAAGGAAATAATACAGATTGGCTATACCCATTAACACAATTAGCAGTGACTCAGACTTATAGCTGGTGGTGCTTGTGGTAAAGTGTGTAATCAGGACTTTATGAAAGAATGTTATACTTAGGGACCAGACTTTGTCTCACGAGGCTACAAGATTAAATATGGGTGGAGTTTTTACTGTAGCGACGACACGCTTGCATCTAGCAAGCGAAGTACTTCTGACTTCTCACGCGACTCTTGGTAAAATTACGCGAAACAAAACACAGACCACTTTAACAATTATACTAATATTACAATTTATAGTATATAAATTATGTATTTATTTATTTACACTGCAAGTGGGCAAGCACCCGGTGGCAGTGGTATATACAATATTAACAATACACAATAAAATGATAAGCAATACACAATAAGCAATAGCTTATATTATAGAGCATGACATTGAAGATGTTAATGAGATTTATTTAATCTTTAAGTATTTATAAAAGTTTTCTTTATTTCTACAGTGAAAGTGTAGTGTTTTAAATATCTTTAAACTATATAAATTAGAAATGTATAAATATAAATTATTAGAAAATCAATAATTGAAGAATTATACACATTTTCTAATATGAACACTATAATACGCTAATTTTACTATTCACACTACCATACCAGTTATTTTCATGGTTGCGTCTAAAGGAACGAAGAACAATACATTCACTGTCTCTTCTATTTAGAATCATGCATACTTCTACTCCGAATTATATCTTATCGAGCTTTCAATTCCTTACAACTCTTCGAAACCGGCATTAAGCATTTCTTTCTATCCCTCATCATAGAACGTCTTTATACTCATCCTCCTACACTGTAGAAATACCTCGCATCTGGAATTCGTTACCTAATGACGTCAGGGACTGCCGGACTTTATCACAATTCAAAATTAAATTGGAAAATTTTGTCTTATTTAATGCTTTTAGGTATTGCTAGAAGTGTTGATTTGTATTTTTTTTTACTCTAGGTTAAAATTGCAAGTTTCTTGTTTATGTTAATTAGTTAGGATACAATTAATTATGATACTTAATCACTCATTTAAATTTTGTGTGACTGCAACCTGTGTATATTTTTGTGTGGGTTTACTTTGATTATAGTGTATTTTTTTCCTTTTTATTTCTATTATTGTATTTGTATTTCTGGTGGTGTGGAAGAGAAGGCCTGATGGCCTTAACTACATCAGAATAAATAAATAAATAAATAAATAAATAAATAAATAAATAAATAAATAAATAAATAAATAAATAAATAAATAAATAAATAAATAAATAAATAAAGTATGTAGGCCTGCATTAATAAAATATTATTTACACTATGAAGTATAGTTAAACCTCGTTAATCCGGACGAAAGTATGGTGTATTTAAAGGGCATAGTTCTAAATGCACTATACAGGAGAGTGAAATATGTAGTATTTGTTTTTATAGATTAATTATTATTTTAATGCAAAATTAATGGATTTTCTTCATTTTTAATACTATGGGCGTAATATTGTAATTATTGTAATTCCAGAGTTATAATGTATAAAAGTAAGTCTTAAAACAAGTTCTTTAATTTTTACAAACTAACCGTTTTCCTTGCTTGTCCGGATAAGCCGATCGGAGTCTGGATGAACGAGGTTTTACTGTACAATGTTGAGTATTGCATTGCAAAGTATTTCATTTTGTGCGAGATCGTGCGTATTTGCTTGTTTTCCGCACAGAACCAATACGCGGTAAGTGTGAAATACCACATTCAGTATTCCCAACGTAACACACATAACAATTTCCCTCTTCTTACCGCTTAAGCGCGACATTCATTTTACTGCTTTAGGCTTTTAACATATTATTTTTAGAGACGTTTAACATAGTAATAATTATAAATTGGAAACTTACCACTGCAATTTCACCTAAATTGCAATGTTAATTATTGTTTTTAAATATTTGCAAAAATTAAGTAAAGTCTACTACTCCACGAAACTTATTGCATTCCTGATACAAGTAACATTAAGGAAGCCGTGAAAAAATCAACAAGATTCCAGATGCCGATGTTATTACTGCAATATGTTATATAAATAATATTGTTAAAATATTAAAATGAAAAATAAATCATTACATAACCTTACCGTTTGTTTTAAGTTCGCATTTATAGACTGGGGGGAAAAAAAGACAGACGTATATCACGGCCTGCTGGAGTATAGTAAACACAGAAAACATTTTATAGCAACAATGTTGAAGAAAGATATTTTGGTTTTCCGAAGTTGCCGTCATTAAACAGAAACCAACATGTTGATTTCATTGCAACTAATTAGAAATTCGTCTTTCAGGTATGTAATAAACGATCTTCGCACAAAATAATGTACGATACATGAGCTGTATGTTTGTTTTTATGTTCTCGGAAATTAAAAAAGCTCAACTACGTTTCGCTTTTTCAATTTTTTCCTCGACCATGAAAACGCCAACATACCGCTCTTGTAACGTATATTACTATTATAATACTATAGCCTGTATATTTTGTAAATAGGGTATAGTAATGTAAATAATATTTAATCAACGTAAGCCTACATTCTTTATGATAGTGTAAATATTAAAAATGTCGTATTCTAGTGCATATAATGTAAACGGGCTGTCAGGCGTAGATACTTTCAAAAGTCGATTCAATCGATTGTGAAAAAGACTGCTTTCCGCCCACATTACCCCGCTTTTCCAACAAGGGAGAATTTTCTTTTCCTTTTTCTATGTAACTGAGTTTCTAAACTGGAAGTTGCGTTTTGTAGCAAGGTGCACCATCGATTCCGAACTATAAAACTGATAGGCCTGTTATAAGTAGGCGTTCTTATTTATTTTGCAGGCGATTAGCTTTGGGAACACGTTTACTCGATAACTGAAATAATAATAATAATAATAATAATAATAATAATAATAATAATAATAATAATAATAATAATAATAATAATAATGATGATGATTTATTTAACCTGGCAGAGTTAAGGCCATACTGCCTTCTCTAACACTCAACCAGGAGTAAATACTGCGTTACAAAAACACTACAATTTACAAAGTACACTACAATTTTACACACAAAACTGAATAAGATAATAATAATAAAATGTAAACAACAAGTAAGAAGAAATCAGACATAATATATAACATACAGAAAGAAAGAAAAAAGCATAATAAAATGTGAACAGCAGGTCAAAATAAATGAGGCATACAAATTATAAAAAATAAGACAATTATTCATAATAATAATAGTAATAATAATAATAATGATGATAAAAAATAAGAATAGTAATAATAATAATAATAATAATAATAATAGTAATAATACTAATAGTAGTAATAAAATAGTGCAGTACAAAGCGTACAGTGAATACAATATTTCTAAGTACACACAATAAGGAAAATTAAGATTATATATAGCTCAACTTATCACATTAGAGATATCGGAAAATATGATAACAAAAATATCACAACAAAATTTCTTATTATTGATAGTGATTTGCACCTGATCGGTGCGGTCAATTTAAGACAGCTTGCTCCGCGATAGACAGTTGCATCTACCGGAACTGACAACGTCAAAGAACAATCAAGTACCCAACATTGGAGAACAAGTTAAACAAAATCGAGTGACATTCAGTGAACTAACCCAACCAAACCAAACCAAACCAAACCAAGACAAACAAACCAATTCACTGATTGAATGACTAAAGGTGACAAGCTGCAATGACTGCTTATGGCTGCCTATGATAAAAATATAATAAAAGTAACCGCCAAACTACACGTAAACTGTGAGTGTTGAAACGACAAATATTAGAGGAACTAGTCAACTGATCTGACTGACTGAATTACTAGTTGACAGGGAGATCATACTTACTGCCCGCGAAGAGCCTTTTCCTAATTTACTAGATTAATTTTTTAAATATTTAACATAATTTTTCAATGTTCACATAAAAGGACTCTCACGGCATTGGAAAACTGAACTACGACATTATGAGGAGATTAGCCCAATCGCCCCGTCTGACGAGCTGTGGTCGCGTGAGATTTAGCACATCAAAATATCTTAGTAAGACATCTTAATTAGTAAGTACCCATACATACTTTTGGCTTAGCCTCTGATAAATTCTGAATAAAAAAAACATTGCGTAGTTATTTTTTATAACATACTGCAAATTCATCTGCAAACTGGACATTAAATCCGACTGCAGGGAATTTAAATAATTTAAATACGAGAAAATTGAGTTAACTACTATATAATGCTAATGTCCCAATGTTAAATATCCTTATTTAATGACCCATTATCTCAGAAAATACCGAAGATTTCAAAATGAAATTTTCACAGTATAAAGATACAAGGTTTAGAACAAACTGAAGCAGATTTATCAAGAAATAAATGATAACGTTGATATTATTTCGTTATTTTTATATAAATGTCCCATTTGATCAGAAACTATAAACAATAGAAGGATGAAATTTTGAACTTATGCCGACAACAATACATCAATAAAATGGACGCACAATACGTGATGTAGGTATGTCTATTAGTATTTACTTACTTACAAATGGCTTTGAAGAAACCCGGAGGTTCATTGCCACCCTCACATAAGCCCGCCATCGGTCCCTATCCTGAGCAACATTAATCCAGTCCCTGCCTTCTATTCCACCTTCTTCAAATCTAATTTAATATTATCCTCCCACCTAGGTCTTGACCTCCCCAAAGATCTTTTTCCTTCAGGTCTTCCAACTAACACTCTATATGCATTTCTAGATTCACCCATACGTGCTACATGCGATGTTCATCTCAAACGTCTGGATTTAATGTTCCTAATTATGTTAGTTACCTCTGATTAAGGTTATGGCTGATATGTACCTCTATTATCAGACAGTACATCCCACTTGACGATATGTGTCAGAGGAAAAACAATTGTTTGTATGCATCTGAAGTCTGATTAGTAGAATATGTAGCTAATCAGCGAATATGAATTGGAGGGGGAAAGGAACTGGTCACCGTACCCCATTATCTCCTGGTTTAGTTACATCATGAGTGATGTATTTTGGTGTTAATTAAGATGTTCAAACCTGCCTTCGGACAGTTGACTAAACAACAACACTTATGTTAAGTGAAGAATACAATTCGTGCAGTTCTATCAAAAAAAATATTTTACTTAAAAATAACCACATAAGATCAACTTTATTTGAAAAAAAAATCTTTTTAAAACTTGTATCTATTAATAGTGCGTCGGTTTGCTTAGAAATCTTATATCTGTATTATGTAAAAATTCCAGTAAGATTTCTTTAATAGTTCCTGAGATAATGGGTTATTACATAATCAAACTTAACATTGGTGATATAGGGAAATTTATCTCTCCTTGGAAACCTTTTGAACAAAAAACTGCTTCTCAAACGCTTAGTAAAAATAAATATATTACAGAAATTATTCAGTATTTAACCTCTGCGATAATATTCGAACGATTTCGAAGTTACTGAACGTGTATATTCAAATATTCCATGAAGATGCCTTAGAGAATTACGTCAAGTTGTGCTGCAGTAAAAACATTACCGTCCCAGTTACGTAATATTAATTCCCATATTACTAGGTAGTACCCAAGTTTACGTAACACAATGTGGAGAATATTATGAACAGTTTTCCTTGCCAGAAATAGTTTCGTACCTTATTCGCAACATACTTTCAAGTTCATTAACCTTCATTCAGAGTACTGTCAGAAAAGTTCTCTTCGCCAACATACACTCGTACGTTTTTGTTATCTATTGCCCTTCCGAGAAAGTGAAATAGTTACGTAACAAACCGTGTCCCGAGGGACGATCTCTCTGTAACTGGAACAGAAGTGCACGCGATTTCTTCTGAACTGGTCGAAGTGTACGGGACGTCGTTAGGGAATGTGTGCTGTATATTATCATATACGGAGGTAGAGAAAGCGAATTAAAGTTTTAAAGTTACTCATATAAATTAATTTATTTTCCAACCTAATTGTGACAGAGTCTACACGAAATCGCAGAATTACACGCAAGTTATCTCCTCGGGTTATTCTCAAGAGTTTATAGCTGGGATTCGTATGAAAATATCAGAGGTCAGAATAATGGCATTAGCTGTATACTAATTGGGATGACACGAAAACCAACACGCTAGCTACACGCTAGCACTCATTAATTTAAACAATCAATTGCCGACATGTTTCACCCATTATCGAGGCCCTTATTATAGGGCAATGGTCCCCAACTCAGAGCACTGTGTCGTCATCAAACCTTGCCCGCTCGCCTTCTCGGGGAGGAAAAGTCGTAACAGGGCAGGTAAGACGTTCAGCAGCGGGACCACAATATGAATTTTACTGCATAGGTTTATGTTTGTTTTCTGATGAAAAAAGATACGGACTAGATAGAAATAATCTTAAGCAATCTGAAAAACATTGTAGCCTGCTTTCAACAAAGTCTGATGTATGGTACATGACGCAAGTCGAGGTTTGGTGAGCAGTCTCCTCAGAGACAACAGTGGGACCAATTTCTTTCGACCAAACCGTGAACACTGCGGAGTAGCGTTGCATTTTCATGGAGTTTGTTGAGCAATTGGACGATGTAGGGCGGGGTCAAGGATTTTGTGTTGAGTTGTGCCTTGAGCAAGAAGGAGAACATTTCCAGAATTTCCTATAGAGGTTAGTAATCTCGCTAAGATACTCTACATTTGAGGTATAACAAATTGTGGTTAGCGTCATTCTTATTGAAAGAAAGAAAGAAAGAAAGAAAGAAAGAAAGAAAGAAAGAAAGAAAGAAAGAAAGAAAGAAATGAATAAATGAATAAATAAATAAATAAATGAATAAATAAATACATAAATAAATAAATAAACAAATAAATAAATAAATAAACCAAGGCATACCTACGCCGTTTCGGGATCAAAGACGACTCAACGTATTCATGCCTTCAAGATGCACAAACGGTAGATCACCTAATATACTCGTATGTCAAAATGAATAAACAAAGGGATATACTGAAGCAGGGAATATATAGAAATCAAGATAGATGGCCAGTGTTACATGAGAAACTATTGTTAAAACACTATAAGGGATTCAGAAACTTTGTTCAATCAATAGATTTCACATCACTCTAAATATTGTAAATAGTGAAAAAACTTCTGTACTTAAAATTAGTATTAGTATTAGTATTCAGTAGTAGTAGTAGTAGTAGTAGTAGTAGTTAGATATTATGTTAAAATAAGTCAATAGACTTCACGGCAGTGTATTACATTGCAAATAGTGAAAATACTACTCCAGTGAAAATAGTATTAGTATAAATAATTTTAAATAGTTCATAAACTCTATTCAGTCAGCTGACTTTACATCCTTGTAAATATTGTAAATGATTTACTATTAGTTTCTGTTTTAAGTTCCGACAGAATGTAAAAACAGTGCAGCAACAAATGTGTGTAGTATTGCATTACTGCAATGGAGCATACTGAATAAAAAGAGGACACATTTTTTTTAGAAAAATAAATAAATAAATAAATAAATAAATAAATAAATAAATAAATAAATAAATAGGTAGATAAATAGATAGATAAATAGATAGATAAATAAATAAATAGATAGATAAATAAATACTGTTAGTTTTAGATGACTCTATACATCATCTGCCTTCGTTACGCAACACATATTAATGGAGGAGAAATAGCTGAAGAGAGTGCATTACACTAATAATTATATTTTGAATTAATTTATGCAGATGATGGAGTAGCTTACATCTAATTAAGAAGATGTAACCTCATTTTCTTCTCATTTTTAATACAAGTTTATTGTAACAAGCGTGAGTATGGAAACAGGTTTCGCTTATAAGGCACTTTACGAAAAGTTACATGAGTAAGTAACAACCCGGTTAGTGGTTATTCAGCACTTCAGTTTTCAGCAATAAAAACTAGATGTGATTTATTCGTTTACCTTATAATAGGCGATGGAATTATTG
This sequence comes from Periplaneta americana, assembly GCF_040183065.1. Taxonomy (NCBI): domain Eukaryota; kingdom Metazoa; phylum Arthropoda; class Insecta; order Blattodea; family Blattidae; genus Periplaneta; species Periplaneta americana. The sequence continues at coordinate 52,709,024 of NC_091132.1, forward strand.
ATCATCCTCTCTAAAGTTTATTACAAAACTTTTAAAAAGATATCAAGAGAGACGCTCCGTCTCGTGTCTATCGATAGTATTGAACTCTACGTACATGGTTAGTTTAATTCAATTTTTAAACTGTGTGTTGTCTTGTAAGACTTTAGTACTAACAGTTAGGTCCTTTTCAAGCTGATATCTCGGATATATCTGTAGGTTGGGCTAACTTTCTTAACGAATTAGCGTGAAACTGCCCTAGCCTACAGCTTTTTTCACAGAGTTTTTTCTTCAGTTAGAACGCGATTTATTCGCCTTCCTCTTTATTTCAAAATGATTTGGTTTCTTTCCTTTTTCCATAAAATAGTGGATTGTTGAATTAGATGGTTGTTGGAAGCCATGAAATTTCCGTAGAAATGTACGATGACATTTTTTGTAATACATTTTTTTGTAATATACGTATTATAAATGAAGATACGCTGTTTTGATGTGTACTGCATTGACACGGACTACACTAAACTGCACTGAATGGAAGTCAGATGTATACTAATGCTCTTATCTTGATCTCCTTTCATCCTATGTTATCTGTCCTCTACGCAACACGAAACATTCCCAATTTCGATTCAGGGGGAACGTACATACTTTGCTCAGCAGTCGCCTTTGATCTGTAATAATATAAAGGCTGATGCATTTACCTGAGCAAAATGTTTCATAGCGAACGCTCTTTATAATGGTATGAAGAATGAGCCTCTATAGAATTTTATTTACTGATTATTTTATGTAAAAGCTGTCTATATGCTTATCAAAGTACAAGACGGTCATTAAATACTAGAGTACATGTATAAAAAAAGCAATGATTAACGTTTTCGGCAATATTTGCCATCTTCAGATCATGTGTTATATCGTTGATCTGAAGATGGCAAATATTGTCGAAAACGTTAATCAATAATTTCTTATACATGTGCTGTAGTATTTAATGATAATAACTATTTTGTGTGCCACCGGCGTAGCTCAGTCGGTTAAGGTGCTTGCCTGCCGGTCTGAAGTTGCGTTCGGGCGCGGGTTCGATCCCCGCTTGGGTTGATTACCTGATTGGGTTTTTTCCGAGGTTTTCCCCAACCGTAATGTGAATGCAAGGTAATCTATGGCGAATCCTCGGATTCATCTCGCCAAAGATCATCTCGCTATCACCAATATCATCGACGCTAAATAACCTAGTAGTTGATACAGATTCGTTAAATAACCAACTAAAAAAACTATTTTGTACTTTGATAGATATATGGACGGCTTTTACATAAATTGTTGTCTGCTTAACAGGCTGTTAGTAATATGATCACAAAATTTCTCTATAGCAGTGTTTAATGTATGGTACATTATTTTTAAGTATGTAAATTGAAGTTTTATTTTCATTGATAATAAACTTACGAAATATCTCTGAATGAATAAATTTCAATGAATTCATGTTAGTAATTCAACTCGGAAAATAATTAATACGCCCGTTACTACTACCTACAAATGTACATTTAAAACTTCAATTGAATTTTCCCTGAATTCAATCAACAAATTCATGCAAATATATAGTTTATACTTACAAACATATTCTCGAGTGAGTGCTTGGCGAGCCAGCAGTTCAGGAAAACGGGGATAAACAAATTTCTCAGCGGAGGCCATAGTAACTGAAAGAAGAAAAAATAAACATAATTACATGTTATATTACAATTTTAGTATAAAATCTTTAAAATTCTTACGGTGTGGATAATTCAAGGAATTTTATTGAGAAAAAATTCATTAGATGTTCTTAGAAGAAAGAAGATTAAATGTAATTATTTCAGCGTGTAATGGAGAATAAATGTATCACAAATAACATTAATGGCAGAGATAAAACAATGCAATAAAGTACGATAATTGCAATTCTGCTTTTAATTAAAAAGAAGCTGAATTGAATATTTTAAACTGAATACGATTTAATTATAATATGTATGTAAGTAAACAAGTCACGAAAGTATTTCTGTATTAAAATTTTTAGAACTGAAGTACCGGTATTTAAAATTGAAATATACACACATAGTTCAATTATTAATGTTAAAAGAATTATTATACAAAAAACATGAAGATTGAGTACTAATGAAAAGTATTGCCTGTCCCTTAGAGATTGACAAAAATTATTAACATTATTCTCTTTCGGACGAGAATACGTCTTTGTTCGACGTACAATCAATGGAAAAAAATGTAACATTTTCAACGTAACACGAAGTTCATTGAATCTCTGCTAGATGCTCTACATGCTAAAACATATGCTTGTTGCCATCTGTCAGGTGTTGTGTAATTTTGTTGCAAGTGAATAAGCAACAGGCTTTATCTGTAAACAACTAGGGTTATCTGTATGTAACCGGATAGTGTAGAACAAGCTATTAAGTCAAAGAATGAGTCCATGTAATAGAAGGGAATCAACTGAAAACAGAAGATTTTATTTTTCTTTATGCGGGGGGGGGGGTAGAATAGTTACTATATTAATTTAATTAGCGACTATTATTTTATGATGAGTACAAGGTTGTGAAGAAAATATACATTCGATCAAAAATAGCAATAAAATACAAAAAAATAAAGCACGGATTTATTTATGCGCCTATCGGGATTCTGTGAATCGTACGTTACTTCTTAATTGTTTTTTGCTCTCCTTAAATTATACAAAACGAATGAATAGTTTTATGTATATGTCTGTTCAAGGGAAGTGAAAACAAAAACAAATTGTTAGAGATTTGAAGCTGCTATTATGGCTTGGTTGTGGTGATGGTTCTTAATCTACAAAATTGTAGAAGGAACACAGCATTTGTTAGAGTCTCTGTTCATTCAATTTAAATCAAATATTGAGTAAATATGATTCCATAACTGATTGGTCTGTTTTTTACTGTTACCGTGACAACCTCTAATACTAATTACATCGTTGTAACAAACATTAGCTTACAGGCCATTCGTTATATCGTGAAACCAAATGCATGCGTGAGACGTAGCTTATAATAAGAACCTAATAGTGGGGGTAAGCTAGCTAGCTAGCTAGCTACCAGTGGAATTATAGCAATGGAGGGAAGCTTCCAATCCACTTTATCCTTCCCCATACGCGCAGGTAGGTTTCACAAGATAACTAATGGCCTATAAAACTGTGTAGTGGATAAAAACTTATTAAATATTGCTATATGCTATGTGATTTAATGTATTAATTTTAATTCTGTGTTGCAATGCTAGTTGTATCTAGGGAAAACTCGGCTAATTTCATGATATTTTTATTTAAATATGTCACGAAATTATATCAGGTACAAATGTAATTCTGATGACAGAAGATGTAGAAGACATAGATTTTGTTCACTGACGACGTGAGCGTATTTTTGGAAACTACTTGAAGAGTTGTGAAATGTATAACTTTAAATTTGTGAGTGAATACACCATCCAATTTCCTTTGTTAAAAGAAGAGTTTTTTGTTGTGTTTTGTGGTCCAAATTGTTTTCAATGTTAAGTACTGACATTGTATCTGGCAGCAGCAAATACAGCGATATACACATTGTATATCGCAATATGATTTTACCAAATGCACATTACTACAGTACTTTTGTCCAAGGAAATGCAGACTACGGTACTCGTATATGCGCTATGTATAGGAGACTACTTCATCGGTGGATAAGAGACACAAAAATATACAAAAAAAGTTAATATATACACATTCGTCCCGTGTATCCTTGTTGTCGAATTAAAGCCAACTGAACAAATGGTTAGTGCAGGATCAATTGCTAGCCTGCACGTTCTCCAGACCTAAACTCATTGGAATTGTATTTGTGGGGCTGCTGCTTCGAAACAATATTTTATTGGCAACCGAATGAAATACAACTTCGATGTATCCAAGTCATCTGCCAATTTATCCGATAACAGTTGGCACCAAAGATTACGGCAGTATACAATACGACGACTGTAGGCTTGCATTCAGCCTGAATGTCGCCATTATGAGCACTTACTATATCGGTAACCAGCTCCACATCATTGAAGAACAAACATCAAATTAAGATCAAATATAAACTTCTTGCATTGGTTTTATGTCTTCTATTCTCCGATGGAGTCGGTACTACTTATTGTGAAACAGCCTGTATTTTCATAAAATTGTAATTGGTAAATAGTTACGAAATCTTAGAAACAGTGGAACAGTTTAAATACACTGTATACAGTTAGTATAGAAATAAATATCGACTGATTGTACAAAATATTCTTTTTTGTGGTGTTGAGTGAAAATCAAGTATGTAATGAGATGTTCTACTCTATTATCTTTCTTTGACATTCACTAATTAGGCTCCGTATTCCAGCTACCAAAAGACTGAAGTTAAAGACATATTGGGTATCTAATACGCCGAACACAGGTAATAATTGATCAATAATTGGTCCCCTATTATTTTTAATAGCAATAAATGACCTTCCAGAATTCATTAAAGCAATAACAATTAGGAGATGACACTATTTTCCTATGTTCTTCCTCTGCTCTAAATTAATTACATGCTCTCAACAACGACACTCTATCACAGATGGCTTTATGGTTTGAATCTAATGGCTTCTTGCTTAATCAAGAAAAAACCATCAACTTAACTTTCATCCTAAACTATTTAATAAATAAGGACAACAAACTCAACTACACAAAATTTCTGGGACTTTTTACAGACTCCAGTTTAACATGGGATAAGCACATCGAGTACATATGCACAAAGCTATCAAGAGTTTTATATTTGCTAAAGAAATTAACTACTTGCGTTTCTCAAAATTATTTAAGATGTGCCTACTTTTCTTTCTTTCAGTCGATAATTCGATATGCCCTAATTTTCTGGGGAAATGGAACCAAAATTGGAAGCGTATTGATTTTACAAAAGAAGGCCATTAGAATTTTATGTAAATCAAATTATCTGGAACATTGTCGGCCACTTTTCAGACAATCCCGGATTTTAACAATCATAAATTTGTGTGTGTGTGTGTGTGTATATATATATATATATATATATATATATATATATATATATATATATATATGATTTAGTACTTTACACTAGACAAAATATCGACAATTACTCATTAGTGGCCAATATACTTGATCATGAAATTAGAAATAGTGAACAAATTAATATTCCATATTGTAGATTACACAAGAACAATACAAACTTTTTAATTATGGGGATGAAATTATATAATAAGCTCCCAAGTCAATATTATAAATTACCAATCAATAGTTTCAAAGCTAGATTTTACAATTGGTTATTAAGTAATCCCTTTTATTCTGTTGCTGAGTTTTTCAACACAAATTTGTATGAAATTGTATTTTAATAAATAAGTTTTAATTGAAATTTAGTTAGTTTTCTTCAATTTAAAAGTTTCAAATTATTTCATGTTTTCATTGTATTACTTAAATTTTACTGTTTCTGTTATTAGTGTTTTTTTAATGTATTTATATGTTTTCTTCAATGTATTCTGACGAAGCCTAAAACTGTATGTCTAATGGCCGAATAAATTGAATTGAATTGAATGCAACGGATAAGGATATAAACAAACGCGTCTCATTGCGTGTTCGTGGAGTACAGTCAACTCCTGACTTTCTGAAGCTATACTACTAAACACATGCTTGAAATGTGATGTTCATTTTCATCGTTATCTTTACAGTGAATAATAATGTGAATTCATATGCTACGGAACTTGAACATATGCGGATATCACTAGAAATCATTTTATATTGCAAGAAATTCTTTCAATAGCACATGACATTATTGGTGCATGATGTAGTACAAGATATTCCTATTGTCTGATTTTTTTCGTTTTTCATTAGGATATTGGAAATGTTGCTTATCACTGAAAATCCACTAATTTTCTATGTAAGCTTACTTTTCTAGAAATTCCCTAAAATGTAGGTTATTTAATTTATTAAGTGAGATATTGGCACTGAACATCATGGTAGGCTACACATATCCATGCTAAACGTCGAGTTAATATCTTCATAATTTTCAAATTGTGATGGTACTGGTACTTTTGGATTACATTAAATATAATTTCTCTGCCTTTTGGTATTGTAGTGTCTTTTAGTGCACTGTTATGTCACTTTTACGTTTATTTTACATAATGTATATGTAATGTTGCGTATATTGACAGTGAAAATATTAGTTCAAATATCTTCAACTATGCCCTGCAATATTGCACGCTTGAGCGTCTTACCTAAGGTATTTTACCTCTGCAATGAATCTTCAATCAGCCACAAAAATGTAGTTACTTAAATAATACGACTAGTAAGAGCAGTGATCGATAAGACTACTCACTATGACTGCGTCCCGGTTTTGACTTTCTACAGGAAGAGGACAGAGGATGCGTAACTATTTTGTATACGAACATATCTGTACCAGCTCTGTGACGTCATATATACTTCGAATCAGACAACCTCATTCCAGTTTATAGGTAGCTGGAATACGGATCCTAGTAGTAATAATAATATTGTTATGATAACGTAAATAAATCATAATAATAGATATAAACTTTTAACCAACTTACCGTTAACGTGAAGGGAATCGTGTTTACGAGTTCGAGTATAAAATGGAAAGACAAAAGTTGTTGCCAGATGTTGCCCTGAAACAAAGAGAAAGTCTGCTTTAAAAATCTGAAAAGATTCTTAAAGAATTTGAGACAGAAAACATATACAGTTTAAGTGACCATGAACATGTAGTTATACCAATTATCATACCTCAGACATTAGCGAGTTAAGACTCGAAATTTAAGTCTACGCTAGTTGCGATTTCGAACCCCAGAAATCCCGCTTGTGTTGATTAGCTAGTTGGATTTCCACTAGGTATAAGGAGTAACTAGAGGGTTGAGAGTCACATAAAAATGCAACTCTCCCCTTGTTCTTCTTGTCTTTCGCTTGTTATAGTTGTCTCTCCCTTGTTTGTCTTGTCTTTCTCTGGTTCTCTTGTCTTTCCCTTATTATCCTTGTCTTCCCCTTGTTATCCTTGTAGTTCCCTTGTTCTCCTTGTTTCATTTCTCGTACCATCCACAAGCAGACCTATGTGAAGATGTATAGCAAAGTAAAACTATGTGTCTGTCTATTTTTGTTTTTTTTTTTGTTTTGTCAGATGTGTTGGCATTTTCAGGGTTCTACAGTGAGATATTAACCTTTAAGAATAAAACTACTAGAAGTTATGAGCAAGATGAATGGAAAAAAACCATAGAGGTGGATTTTCAGACCCGATATATCGCTGATATTAATCACATAATAGTAACTATTAGCAGATGTTTTAAGTCGCTGATGGCTCCATCTCGTTCGAACCATTGACTGACGTGTGAAGGTTATTGCACGAAAAAAAAATATGCAGGTCTTTGAGTGACGAATAACGAGGAGATCTTTATACTGATGCAATATTTTTTTAACATTCTGAAGATGTCCATCATCGTCTTCTACAAGATATTGGCCCCATATACCGTTTGCAGGTATGGCAGGCCAAATCGTGACAAGATTGGAATGAAGGGGTTTCTATGTGATGATGTCAAGCTGTTCGAAACCAAGAAAACGAGTAGTCTGTCTATTGATGTAGCCAATGAAATGAATGTGGCATTACATTTGTAACTGAACCATATTACCTTTAGGACCTTATATACTGTAGCTAATACGAAACTACAATATACAACTCTACAGCATTAAAGTCAATACAAGCAAATAAGTAAATAAATCATAAATAAGTAAATCAATTATAGGTAAGTAAATAAATCGTAAGCACATCATACATGAATAAATGAAGAAATACATCCTAAATGAATGAATAAATAAATAAACAAACATACAAACAAATAAATAAATAAAACATACATAAGTACCTAAATAAATCATAAACAAGCAAATAAAAATAATTAAGTAAATAAATAAAAATAAATAAGTAAATAAATCATAAATAATTAAAACATAAAAAGTAAATAAATAGAAAAGAAATAAGTAAATAAATCACAAATAAGCAAATAAACCACAAAGAAATAAATAAACAATAAATAAATAAATAAAATAAATAGAGAATAACAGAAAGAATATATGGCGTAATGTGAAGATGCGTTTAATTGATATCGAGACGCAAGAGATTGAGCTCCAATGTTCGGAAAAGTCCTCACTACATTTACAATCAGATCTCATGCTTAACTGGGGAAGAGTAACTACATAAATTCTTGTAACAAAGACAGCAGAGCAGGTTTAGCGCGGCTAAGATTGGGGGCATGGAAGGGTAATAAAATTGTCAACGAAGAAGGAGAGCGCCTTTGTCCACTTTGCAGAGAAAAGGACTCCTGGACACATATTTTATTACAGTGTGTCGAATTGGAACATATGCGGAAAAAATATCTACCACCCTCGATGCTAAGTCAGAATAGGAGTTCGCTTGCATGTCTTGACCTCATGGGGAATAGAGAATGGGAACAAAAGACTGGATTGTTCCTCTTGAAGGCGAGACAGATTAGAACTTCAGCTGTTGAAGTTTGTGATGCGAACTGACGAAGGGATACTCAATTATACACTTTTATGCCTGTTTAGGTTAGGATATATTATGTAATGTGTTTTGTTTGTGCCATTTTTATTTTAATCTGTGTGTTCTTTTGGAGAGTGGTTGGATCTAACTATAGGTGAAGGGTGTGAAACTTACAAAGTAGGACTTGTTTTAGGTACATAGCACGTACGGTCAGAAGACCTGTGCATTGGATTTAAGAGATAATTATGATAATATAGATCTGTATGTATAATGTAAATGAATAAATAACTAAATAAATAAATCATAAGTAAATAATAAATGAATAAACAAATAGATTAGAGAATTAACACTTTGCTTCCAAAACTGAACTAAAACTACAATCCTTGATAATATTCCACCCGATTGTAACATATTTTTAGGACTTATCCTTAATCTTCTTCCATATATGCTTACGTGCCAAAGACTAAACTCATTAATGTTTTCACACACTGCGCGCACTTAATAGGTTACTCAAATTTATATTTTTAAGAATACTTAATTACATAATTTTAAGAAATGTTGTATCTGTTGCAAGCACTTTTCTATATAAGTTGAAAGTAAAAGCAAAGCCTTCGCATCATCACTATGCACGGAACACACTTATTATACTGTAAAATTTTAAAACCCAATCTCTTTTCCAGAGCGGTTTATGCGTGGACAACTTTACGTGAACATACTATAGAATATTATTATTCCGCAGAAAGCAAATGTAACATCGAGTAGCTCAGGCCTATTTGTTTTCACATCAATATTCATACAGAGAGAGTAGTGTAAATAACACCTTTCAAACACAGAGGGAAAACCAAAAGGTCACAGTTGAATAACGGTTGTGATTAGCCTACTTCGTCATTGTGGCCGTCATGGTGATGGTCGTCTTTAATGTTACCACAGTTACAATCTTTTCCGACATCGCAGTCGTCGCAGTTTCTCCGCCGTGGTAATCTTCACCACCTGTACCGCGATTGTTGTCGTCCTTATCGTCATTGTCTTCGTCGTCTTTCTCAGCTTTATCGTCGTTGCTGTATTCCACTTCGTCGACCTTTTCGTCACCACCGTCGTCCTCGTCATCATACTTTCGTCGTCGTCGTCGTTCTCGTCATCATCGTCGAGGTCCTCGTCATCGTCGTCGTCCTCGTTATCATTTTTATTATAGTCTTCGACCTCGTTATTGTCGTCTTCGTCCTGGTTATCGTTGTCATCATCCTCGTTATCATTGTCATCATCCTCGCTATCGTCGTCATCATCCTCGTTATAATCGTTACCCTATGTCTTCTTCGTCCTTGTTATCTTCGTTTTCGTTCTTGTTCTCATCGCCGTCATCCTCGTTATCATCGTCGGCCTTCTCGTTATCATCATTGTTTTTCTCATTATCATCGTTATCATTTTTATCACTGTCGTCCTTGTTATCGTTGTTTTCGTCCTCGTTATTATCGTCGTCGTCATTATTATCGTCGTCATCCTAGCTATCATCATCATTTTTATCACCGTATTCGTCCTCGTTATCGTCGTCTTCGTCCTTATTATTGTCGTCGTTTTCGTTATAATTTTCATCGTCGTCTTCGTCCTCATTATAGGGATCTTCGTCCTTGTTATCACGTTTTCATCCTCGATCTCATCGCCATCATCCTCGTTATCATCGTCGGCTTTCTCGTTATCATCGTTGTTTTTCTCATTATTATCGTTATCATTTTTATCGCTATTGTCGTTGTTATCGTTGTTTTCGTCCTCGTTATCATCGTCGTCATCCTCGTTATCATTTTTATCACCGTATTTGTCCTCGTTATCATCGTCTTCGTCCTTCTTATCGTCGTTTTCGTCCTCGTTATCATCGTCGTCGTTTTCGTTATAATTTTTATCATCGTCTTCGTCCTCATTATCGGCGTCTTCGTCCTCGTTATCACGCTTTCATCCTCGTTATCATCGTCGGTCTTCTCGTTACAATCGTTGTTTTTCTCATTATCATCGTTACCATTTTTATGACCGTCGTCCTCGTTATTATTGTAATCGTTATTATTTTTATCATCGTCGTCGATCTTATCGTTGCTGTCTTTCTCGTCATCATTTTTGTCATTGTTGTCTAATTTATCATCGTCGTCGTCTCTGTCATGATCATCGTTGTGCTCATAATTGTCCTCGTCATCATCATTCTCGTCATTATTGTTGTATGTCATTATATTAGCCATTCTTGTTACCATCGTCGTTGTCCTCGTCAATATCATAATCTTTGTCGTCTTTGTCTTTGTCAACAGTATCTTCACAACTACTATCATGATATCAAGGTGTTTAGGTGAAAGGACTTAACCCTCACTTATTTAATTTTATTTTTTGCTGTAATTAGTGTAATCAGTTAGAATTTAATATTACGAAATGTAAAGATATGTTTTAGGCAATTAGGTTTACATTCCTTCATATAAGTAACTTAATAATAATGTGTTAAAATTTAATTTTTGTTGTTCCTGAAAAATCTTTCTTTTGTAGGATAAGCCCTTTTACTCAAACTTTGATGTTTTGATATTAGTACGAGTATTTTAAGTCAATTGTCATGTTCAAGTTTATACAAAGTGGATGGTAACCTCTGCACCAAAATGAAACTGGTAATAAATCATGAGGAGAGATTTGAAAAATCTAAATAAGTTTTTTTTTTCCAACATTCACCGTTTCAGAGGAAATCGTTATGTTTCTAAGATGCATTTGGCAACATCACGGCTGCTGCAATAACTCTAAGAAAGCGCGGCTTGCACTCCTTACCTTTCTCTCTATTGTATTTAGTCGGTAACACGCGATGTGCGCTGCGTTGCAAGATTTATTTCAACGATTTTTGCTATTATTCAATTTAAATTCATGGCTAAACGGTTAAAAAGAATTCAAGACATGAACTATTCAGATTATTTTTACCTATCTTCTTGCATAGCAGTCAGCCATTTCTTTAGAGCCATTATCGCAATAAAGCGCTGCAAATGTTGGACAAGGACTATTTTTTCCTGCGTAACTGTGTTTCATTGAAACAAAAGTGTAATATAATTTTGTTATATTTAACATGTAGAATCACCTCTTAAATTTTGGTGCAGAGGTTACCATCCATCCTGTATATTGAAGGGGTACTGTTTTCATAATTACAAATTTAATATCTACTCATTAACTTCTGCGTAAAGTTAGGGGCTCTTAAATTCTTACTTGAGGATGAACTATTTTGTTTTCCTTGTATACAATTCGTTTAAAACTAACAGAGAATTTAATCTCACATCTGCTTTAAATTACACATACAGAACAAGCTCACTAAGTGATTATGAAATAACAACGGCACTACTAATGCAATTTCCCGGACATTATTCATAATTCAGGAGCGTGGAAAGCTTAGCTTCGCAGTAGCATTCCATTGAGTTCTGTTCAGACGTGCACTTAAATAAATAAAAGCAGACTGCAGTGCGGTCAAGTAAGCTGATCGCTACGGCAAACCGAGCAATAAGATGATTCTTCCGCTCTGCCATTCCGGCGGATTTTATTACCTGGCGCAGGAATCCCATACTGATGCTGTTATCATTCCAATTTAAACACACTTCGCAACGTTTCAAAACACTTCGGGTTTTTAAAGTATTCGCATTGGAATGCAATAAAAATGCGACAATATATTCTAAAGAGCACACTGAAACAAGTACAGTTCTTATTATATTCAATACTAGCCGTACCCGTGCGCTCCGCTGCATCCGTTAGAATAAATATAAAGTAATTACATAATTAAAATAGGACATTTGATCCAGGGAACATTCGTGTTTGATAGAAGGATAAATCGTTTAATATGTTACTTAATTCAAAATTGCATCCAAATAATTAAAATGCGATCATTTTGGTCCAGAGACCACTCATTTGGTGCAATGACAATTCCTTTAATATGTTTCTTAATTTTTATTACATGCAACCATAGCTTAATGAAGATTGACATCATTTAGATTTAATGTGTATATTTTATTTTACTTGTTATAGGTTTCCATTGAATTATGGTAATAACTTAGTTTTAACCCTTGTTTTCTACGTATTCAGTAAATGGCGCTTGGCCCACTATGGTTCTGAACCCTTCAAATAACTTAAATTATATTAAATAATATTAAATATTATATTATATTATATTATATTATTTCATAAGTTACTGTAATAACATTATAGCATTATGTCCATCTAGAGAAACTACACTTTCCAATGGTGAAATAATAATTAATTATACAAATCGGTTAATTTAGCTTCCGATATTACTTCATACAAACACAGAAACATTCTCTGTAGGCTATCTTTCATAGCTTTCGATTGTTGCTGTCCAAGGCCTCTTATAGACGAAGTCATTTGTTTTTTAATTCATTACACGGCCTCAGATGGCAGTTATTTTAATTTTAAAACTCATTTATCTCATTAAATATCAGTCCTATCAAAATTTTCAAGGAATAAAACTTATCGCAAATTATTATTCAAGAAACTTTTATTATGTAACATTTTTCACAAAAATCAATAATAAGCGAGATATTTCTATTTATTTAATTCAGGCCCCCTTATAACCCCCCTTTTAAATAATGTATTTTGAATGCCATATAGCCTAAAATCTAAGTTACAACGAACTTAATTTATAATCTAATTTTCATCGAAATCGGTTCAGCCATTATCGCGTGAAAAGGTAACAAACATACAGACTGACATACAAACAAAAATTTCAAAAAAGCGATTTTCGGTTTCAGGGCGGTTAATTATATATGTTAGGACCAATTATTTTTGGAAAATCGAAAATTACCAGAAAAATTTCGGCTACAGATTTATTATTAGTATAGATGTGATAGAGAACAATGAACATAGAAATGCCGAGTACTTCAGAGGGATATCACAGTCTAGTTCTAGTACAGTGGTCGTGAACACTCGCTGAAATGTGCAAAGGGTAAGTGGAGCCGTCCCGAGTGCACCGTCGTGCAGCAGGAAGAGGTAGAGAGCATACCCGCTAGCAGCTACGAGTACACCATGGTGCAGTGTGTTCTCCGCGGGTAAGAGACGCTAGCCCCAGGGTGCTCTGTGCTGACGACCCCTGGTCTAGTATATACACTCACGAAGCTCAATACTTAATAAATATGCATCCAATCGATATCGAAAGTACAATATATTTCATCGTCTGCTAGTGAAAGTGTCTGTGATGGGGCGATAGTAGCGATCCTGGTGGATAGGATTTTCTCATCCAGTAGGCCTAAATAAAAATTTGAATGTTAAAATTATTACAAATTCATGTTTCCTAAATTTAACCATTTGTTCTCTCAAAAATGTTTTCTTTTCTACTATTTAATTTGTTTTATTTCTTCTTCCTTCACTTTGCAACTAAGCATGCATAATGTAGTCAGAAGCCATGCACCTAAATTAATGAATATTGAATACAGTTACGCCGAGAAGGTAGATGTATTCAATGTACCGCATACCGTTAAGAAACCGGTATTCAATTTACTTCAAGGATTAAAAAGGTGGGACTCAATTTACTGCTAAGAGAAATATATAAACGGCTAATTACGGACTCAATTTACCTAGACCCGTTCAAACTCATAATTAAAACAGTACTTTACAAGCCTATACAGATGTGTTTTCTTGATATTGTGGTATAGATGATTTCCTCTCTTCGTAGGCTAGCGTCCACACCTGTGGAGTAACGGTCAGCGCGTCTGGCCGCGAAACCAGGTGGCCCGGGTTCGAATCCCGGTCGGGGCAAGTTACCTGGTTGAGGTTTTTTCTGGGGTTTTCCCTCAGCTCAATAGGAGCAAATGCTGGGTAACTTTTGGTGCTGGACCCCGGACTCATTTCACCGGCATTATCACCTTCATATCATTCAGACGCTAAATAACCTTGATATTGATACAGCGTCGTAAAATAACCCAATAAAACAAAATCGTAGGCTAGCAAACATATTTTCAATCTCTAGGTCTGTAATTTCTTTACCTGTCATATAAGGTTTGTGATACTCAACTGGGTTCTTATAGAGGGACATCATTTCATTTTTACTTCAATTTTTATTGTACCTGAGTTTTTGAATGTACTTCACTCCCACCCCTTCTACTAGTAAACTTCCAATGGTCCTCCACACAGAACCAAGGCCGCGTATGCAGTCAAAGTGCCTTACGGTGATACTAAATAGTACTGAGTTAGTGAGTATAGTACGTTCCATAAATATATTCGCGTTCTTCAGTGACGAAAAAGTTTTCAATATTGAATCACATTTTCGTACAGGTACCGTCGTCCCTTTGCCTACGTCTCAACCCGATTTTCCCCACCTACTTCTGCTCGCCCCTCTGTAAAGGCTAATGCGCTGGGTTGTCTTAGCGCTTTCTGAAAACAATTTCTGTTAGGAATTCGGCGTCTACGTAATATTATACAACTGTTTAAAATTAACTTAAACAAAAGGTCCTCCTTCCTTTCTACAACCCTGCGACGTAACTACATGGATGGAAAGTAGATAGCATATCTAAGTAACTTTATCTTTTCGGATCGGGCAGAAGTGAAGATTGAATTTACAGTACGTCAGGTAATCTTTAATAGATTAAATACAGAATGATTTCCACATGAGTTACTAGTACGAATGACGAAACTGGTATTGGAATTAGGCACAATAGTCTATAGTGCGATAATATGCATAAAAGAACTGAGTCCTGTATCGAAATGAACGGCCACCATTTTCAAAAATGCGTTTAAATATCCATATTATGATTATTTTTCTATTTAACTTCATTCTCTAAATTTTACGCTAATGTGCTGTAGACAGTATAATATACACTTCATAATGTATATGTCCGAATGGATAGCTCAGTTCATGAGTAAAAATATTTATTGTTAATACAGTATTGTCTTTTTATTAAACAAAAACCTAATGAAAATGATCAAACTCAAAATCGCGATAATTCCTAGTTTACGTAAATGGATGAACTACTTTTCTTCCCTCCTATACCTAGTAAAGTGATTTGTTTGTATTTTACGCCAGTATCATCGAACTCCAGTCGTGGAAATTGGTAGCATAGGTATAGCCAGGTTAATATTAGAAATGTTAGTAAAAATAAAATGATGTCTCTGTATGTTCTTATATTTGTATTTATTCTTGGCGTCGTAACAGAATTACAAAAATGCACTCTTCTTTACGAAATATGTATTCTAGATAACTGACATGAAGTCTTTTGGGTGAGGTTCGCAGAATAAATTTTTATGAGACACCCTGCGAATGCAGTACATACCCCATCACACATGGATGAGCTGTCGTTCCCTCTCGGATTGGGATGCTGTGAGTGCGGTTCCACAGACCAGTTTTTACCTGCAAGTAAACTATTGACCCATTCTATTCCTAGCTTTGAGCTCTTGGCAAGGCGGGACTGTCTACCTTACATCATATAATCTGCGGTTTTTGTGTCTCGCCTCCATCTACCCTTTAGTTCGCAAAGCCTTCCAACCGAGTACTTCACCGTCTTCTATTTTATCTAGGAATAGGACACGTGATTAGTATTATTATCAGGGACGACGAACTCACAGCGGAAGGGAAGTTTGTAGATGATACCCATCCCCATACCCCGACGGGAGTAAACACAGATTCACTTTGCATGCTTGTCTGTTGACGTCAGTTATTTTATTTCGGTTAAATAATGTTAATATCATCCTAGATTATATATACCCAGATTGCTCTGCGTTATAGGTTTTGACGGTAACAATTTGTGTCAGATTTACTATGCTGCCATCTAGTTGGTACATGAGGAGTCACGTCATAACTTCCATTTGAATTGCATTAGCGACTGTACTGCCATCTCGTGTTCTTTTACGGCGGACGGCTGGCGATCCTGGAGGTTGTTCTCTTTAAAGTACAACCGATTTTAACATAGGAATGAGCAATCCATATGTGATCTGGGCTATCATAAGTAGGAAGTTGGTACCAAAACAGAGATTTCAGTTGAGTACAGTGAGGAGTATACATGTCACCCTAGATCATATATGTAACAGATAGCCCATCCCTATGTTAAAATTTGACTGCAATTTGAAGAGAACAACCGCCAGGATCGCCACCTGTCCGCCGTAAACGAACACGAGATGGCAGTACAGTCGCTAATGAAATTCAAATGGAAATTATGACGTGACTCCTTATATAACTAGATGGCAGCATAACAAACCTGACAAAATTGTTAACGTCAAACCCTATACGGCCCAGCTATCTGAGTATATACAGACGTGGACAAATTATTAGCAAAATTTAAGATTTTTATTATATATTTTTACAAAATATGATTCTTCAATTTAGACTACAGTTGACATTTTTGTGTATTTCCAAATTATTAGCAAAATTGAAGATTTGTATTGTATATTTTTCAAAATTTAACTCCTCAATTTGGACTACAGTTGATATTTTTGCATATTTACAAATTATTAGCAAAACTGAAGGTTTATGTTGTATATTTTTACAAAATTCGATTCTTCAATTTGTACTACAATTGACATTTTGGATATTTCGAAATTATTAGCAAAACTGAAGATTTTTGTTTTATATTTTTACAAAATTTGACTCTTCAATGCAGTTGACAATTTTGCTAATTTACAAATTGTTAGCAAAATTGAAGACTTATTATATATTTTTACAAAACTTGACTCTTCAATTTAAACTACAGTTGACATTTTTGCATATTTCTGTCTACTGTAATGCTGGAAATATCCAAAATTGTCAAATGTAGTCTCAATTGAAAAGTCAAATTTTGTAAACAGAATTATCATAAAAATCGTCCATTTTGTTAATAATTTGTCCACGTCTGTATGATCTAGGATGTCACCCACGCCTCGCTCTGCTCCCGCTCGCTACAGACGATATGCAGTTCACATAAACAACGCTAAATTTGAACAACGATCGAGAAAGCAAGAGTAACAGCGTCCGCTAAGCGAAAACCCGCTCGACAGTATTGCCTCTACGTCGCGTCATTGACTGCTTGTTTTAAACTGGAGTCTATAAAAATCCTAAAATTTGGTGTAGTTTTGTATATTGTCTTTTTTATTAGATGATTAAAGCTAAAAGTTATGTTGATAGACTTTTCTTGATTAAGCAGAAAACATTAGATTCAAACCATAAAGCCATCTGTGATAGAATATCATTGGTTAGAGCATTTAATTCATTCAGAGCAGAGCTAGAACGTAAGAATGCAGTGTCATCAGCACACATAATTGTTATAGCTTCAATGATATAAGGAAGATCATTAATTGCTGTTAAGAATAGTAAAGGACCAATTACTGAGCCTTGTGGAACACCGTAATGTGTACTGGTGAGACGACCAATTTTCACCTATTGAGACTAATTAGCTTCTGCCATGAAGATAAGTTCTAAAAATATTTAGTGTATTCCCTCGATTACCATAAAATTCTAATTTTGATAAAATTAAGTTGTGATCAACGCAATCGAATGGTTTGGGAAGATCACAAAATACGGCATTAACTTGTGACCTATTTTAAAAATTTCTTAAAATTTCAGTTATTAAAAGCTCAATTCCATCATTTGTTGATTTCCTTTTTCTAAAACCAAATTGGTTAGTACTAAAGAGATTTGAATTTTCGAAGTACAGTAGAGCATCGATTATCCGAATACCGATCAACCGAAACATCGGTTAACCGAAAGCATTCCAGTTGGCAAATTCAAATTTGCGAGCGCGCCATGTAGAAGTTTCACTAGAGCTGTTTGTGAGATTTAGAGGCAGAAAAAGAGTCTCAGCTCTGAAGCAAAAAAGGATTGCTAAACTATAAACCTACTTTAATGACCATTTTGAACTTGTCAAACTAGGCTAGTCATTTCTCTGTGTTATTTGTAAGACGTGTGATACAAAATATATACTGTATGTACATTTTTGTGTTCAATAACAGTGTTTCTTTGTTTCATACTGCTCCTATGACACCGGTACAATTTGTTTTTGTAAATGATCGGTTATACGAACACTCCCGGTCCCCAATTGTTTCGGATAATCGATGCTCTACTGTAGTCATAAATTTGATTGAGAATTACATGATATTATTGTATTATTTACATAATATTCATATTAGGCATGATTCCTATAA
Organism: Periplaneta americana; assembly: GCF_040183065.1. Lineage (NCBI taxonomy): Eukaryota > Metazoa > Arthropoda > Insecta > Blattodea > Blattidae > Periplaneta > Periplaneta americana. The sequence continues at coordinate 52,727,623 of NC_091132.1, forward strand.
AGTAAACTCATCTGTTACTAAATAAATATGCAAATAGATTATGCGCGTAAATTAATATAATTAATTAATTAAATTAACATTAATATAACACATTTTATAATTGATTCTTCTTAGTTTAATTGACGTGAAATTGATACCCATGCATTAGTTTTAACGTTGCATCTCTGTATAATTTGATTTTCTTGTCATACAAACGGGGTGTGTTTGGTAATTCGCAATTAATCGACGCTATAGTGCAACTGCGAACAACATCAGTACGTTGTGATTGGTTGATTTCTTAAGTTTTGCATAACCGTAGACACAGAAGCTTGCAAGCTTCTATGTTAACGTTTAATTGAATGTTTACGTGTTACATTGTGAACGGTTCCATTATATTACGCCTATATTGCATGTATCTTTTATGTTTACATTATGCTTACGTTTAATTTTCATTGTGAATGGGCCTTAACAATCAGGATGTCCATATTCGCGATGTAAGCTTAGTTACATGCTGTTGATTAATGATTCAAAATAATTAAAACTGCTTGAAGAGTGTTGATTCGTTAACGATTACATTATCAAACGCTATTTGAAGCATTGCATGCGTTTAATGTATCCTTTCTGCAGTTCGTAACTAAATTAAACGCTCAACTTTGATATAAAACTGACATAATGACGGACACACGCCACACTGCTTGACATTTGAGTCACCGATTGCTCACTAGCACGACGCAATGGGATTAAATTCAGCAGAAAATGCTGTTATGGATTATATTATTCCTTTAAATGGAAATGTATGCAGAAAATCCTTCGTATTGCACTGTGGTTTCAAATGCAAATATAGCGGGACAAAGGCCAATTTCGTCACACTCGAAAAGGCACAGCTACAATAATTATGATTCTAATGTAGACAGATTGTACCTTAATGACTGAAAATTTGAACAAGTTTAATGTAAGATAGAACAACGTTATAAAACTTTGACGTTGGAGGCTAATAACGCTGATCTTTCGTCTGGCACCAGTCAGATTACACTGAACAAACAAATTTTTATTTTTTGTCGTGCTCCGAAATAAAAATAGGTGAATATTAGTAATATGTGTGCCCTAAATCTGTATTTAGAATCTAAATTGCCCCATCACGTACCATTTTCCGGAGAAAAAGAATTGAATTTTTTATGACAAAACTTATTTGTTTTTAATTTTTCGCTGGTACTTATAAAATTACAACACACTAGGGATTCAAAATTCCTCATAATACTTGAAAAATGTGTACTGGATACAAAAATAATGTTACATAGTTTGAAACACAACAATAATAAAAATATTTCATGCATATAATGAGAAAAATCACTGGATTTGAACTTGCATTTAAAATAATTTTCTGGATGACTTCTGTTTATAACTAAACCCGGGAATGCACTTTACAAGGAACCAACAACAGTCTGCAAGCATGCTGAATGATGATCTTCATTTATATCGCCTTTCCATTTCAGATATTTCTTGATGAAATCTTTCCCCATGCTCGTCGCTTACCGCTCCAAAGTTAGGAGGAAAGAAATCCAAATGAGAATATAAGAAGTGTATTTTGAGAGACATATTACACTCCATTTTGTCATATGCGCTTAACATGGTTTCCACACCAAGTTCTGCCCTAGAATTTCCAAGGAGCAAAAATCTTTGAAAGCACGCCATGCCATTCTTTCTGAAACGGAAAGTTTTTCTGGAGACACAAAGGGTCATCCATAACTTTGTGAATTTGTGGACCGATGAAAATGACCTCTTTTAATTTTCCTTCACTCAAACTGGTAAATTTTTCCTTTAAATACTGAACACCACACCCTTGTTTGTTTATTGCATAGACCTCATTTGAACTGTTATGAAATTTACTTAATAGAAGGGACCAATATCTGTTTATTTATTAGAAGTACAAAAGAACATGCCAAAAACCATAATAAACCGTAAATAAGTCATAAACTCATAAAATACATTAGCTTTTGTTTTGGTTTATACCCCCAAACCGCGCCAGATGTTTCCTGGAGTAGTGCTTATCGAAAAGTGAAATCATAGTATATATTAAAAACCTTACGTGATACGAAGAAAAGAGATGCATTTTCGGATACAGCGCACATCAAACCATAAGGGACACATCGTTTTAAGTCGGAGCAAAATTCCTGTTGTTCAGTGTATAGGACAGATTGAGGTTCTGGCTGATACAATATGTAAGTTGCATCTACAGGGTGGCGCACGATAGGTTGACAGATTTGAATAATTATTAGGGAGACATTATTTAATGGAAAAAACTGTAACTACGCTCTAGCCTACAGTAGTTTCTGGAAGTGTCACTAGGGAAGACGTTAATGCTGTAGGTTTTGTCCATTCCAAGCATCAGTCAGTTGAGAGAAATGACAGATCACATCGTTTGTCATCTGAGTATAAAGTTAAAGTTGTTCTTAGTAATAATAATAATAATAATAATAATAATAATAATAATAATAATAATAATAATAATAATAATAATAATAATAATATTGTATTCGACAGATAATGGAGAAAAAATGGGAGTATAAGGGTACAGTGCATCAGTTATTCATAGATTTCAAAAAGGCATATAACTCGGTTAGGAGAGAAATTTTATATGATATCCTTATTGACTTTGGTATTCCTAAGAAAATAGTTCGATTAATTAAAATGTGTCTCAATGAAACGTACAGCAGAGTCCATATAGGTCAATTTCTGTCAGATGCGTTTCCAATTCACTGTGGGCTAAAGCAAGGAGATGCACTATCACCTTTACATTTTAACTTTGCTCTAGAGTATGCCATTAGGAAAGTCCAGGATAACGGAGAGGGTTTGGAATTGAACGGGTTACATCACCTTCTTGTCTATGCGGATGACGTGAATATATTAGGAGAAAATCCACAAAACGATTAGGAAAAACACGGAAATTTTACTTGAAGCAAGTAAAGAGATAGGTTTGGAAGTAAATCCCGAAAATACAAAGTATATGATTTTGTCTCGTGACCAGAATATTGTATGAAATGGAAATATAAAAATTGGAAATTTATCTTTTGAAGAGGTGGAGAAATTCAAATACCTGGGAGTAACAGTAACAAATATAAACGATAGTCGGGAGGAAATTAAACACAATAAATATGGGAAATGCCCGTTATTATTCGTTTGGGAAGCTTTTATCATCCAGTCTGCTGTCAAGAAATCTGAAAGTTAGAATTTATAAAGCAGTTATATTACCGGTTGTTCTTTATGGTTTTGAAACTTGGACTCTCACTTTGAGAGAGGAACATAGGTTAAGGGTGTTTGAGAATAAGGTGCTTAGGAAAATATTTGGGGCTAAGAGGGATGAAGTTACAGGAGAATGGAGAAAGTTACACAAAACAGAACTGCACGCATTGTATTTTTCACCTGACATAACTAGGAACATTAAATCCAGATGTTTGAGATGGGTAGGGCATGTAGCACGTATGGGCGAATCCAGAAATGCATATAGAGTGTTAGTTGGGAGACCGGAGGGAAAAAGACCTTTGGGAAGGCCGAGACGTAGATGGGAAGATAATATTAAAATGGATTTGAGGGAGGTGAGATATGATGATAGTGATTGGATTAATCTTGCTCAGAATAGGGATCGATGGCGGGCTTATGTGAGGGCGGCAAAGAACCTCTGGGTTCCTTAAAATCCAGTAAGTAAGTAATAATAATAATAGTAATAATAATAATAATAATAATAATAATAATAATAATAATAATAATAATAATAATAATAATATCGGTAATTGTAATTATAATAATGCATAACATAAAATTGTTTGAAAGTACATGAGTTTATTTTTCTGTTTCGTTTTCACCAACACCTAAACTAGGGATAATTCGAGAATGAACTTTGCCAAGAAATGGGTCATTGCCTGATTTCGTCTGTTCCGCACTCAGTTGAAGGTAGCCTCCTGTGGATCGTATTGAAATATCCTGTTCCATTATGCAGATCTCGCTTCCCGTATTCCCACGTGCACAGTCTGTTTTTATACGACCGACACAAAGTGGTTTTCATCATAAGGTTTCGATTCCTTCTTCCGAGTAAATGGGCATATATCAGTTCCTTTGTAGATACAGTAGCACGTATTTGCTTCATAGGTAGTTTTTTTATTTGGTACAGAGTTTTATCTTTAGAACCAGCCGTCGCGAAATGAAGGAGAAAGAAATGGAGTTATATTCAGACGAGCTGTGGCTTGAACTTCTTCCTTTCCTAGTGACGCACAAAAATCGCAACATTTCAGAGACTCGATGAACTTCATCTTCAGAAAACAAAGGGGTTTGAAAGACTACTACACTAGCCACTAACGCAGCTCAGTCGGCAGACTCGCTGGCCTGCTGATCCGGAGCTGCGCTCGGGCTTGGATTGGATCCCCCGTTTGATCTCATTGGTTGGTTTCCTCCGAGATTCTACCCAGTCGTGGGGGAGATGCCGGGTGCTCTATGGCGAGTCCTCGGCCTCACTTCACTTCATTCCCGTTTGGTCTGATTACCTGGTTGGTTTTCTTCCGAGGATTTCCCCAATCATAAGGCAAATGCCAGGTAATCTGTTGGCGAGTCCTCGGCCTCACCTCATCTCACTACATCTCGCCAAAAAAATTGTAATTTTGTTATAAATTGTAATGTTGTAAAATTTTGACTTGTTCCACATCTTAAAGCTTCAGTGCTAATGTAAGATCTATGGAATACAATACATGAAATATAAAAGTTGAGGCCATTAAAATGACTTAATTGGTGAATTAGGTCAATTAACAGAACGTCACAATAATCCAAGTGCGGCATTATGTATGCCACGTGGTTATTATTGTATTTTAAAGAAGAGAGACTAAGCAATAACATTTACAGTAATTATAACGGTACGATAAAATTATATATAATATAATTATATACAATATAAAGTTGAAAATCGTTTATAAACCAGCTACTATAAACAGAATACAATAATTCTGCAGTGCTTGGGAAAAGTGACATAAGTCAGTTTCCACAAACCTTTTTTGATAATTTATTGACAATTTACACTGGTTTATGTCGATTTGATCTTTTTCTGTATGAATTATTTTTTAGTAGGTTATTTTACGACGCTTTATCAACATCTTAGGTTATTTAGCGTCTGAATGAGATGAAGGTGATAATGCCGGTGAAATGAATCAGGGGTCCAGCACCGAAAGTTACCCAGCATTTGCTCATATTGGGTTGAGGGAAAACCCCGGAAAAAACCTTAACCAGGTAATTTGTCCCGACCGGGAATCGAACCCGGGCCACCTGGTTTCGCGGCCAGACGCGCTGACCGTTACTCCACAGGTGCGGACTGTATGAATTATTGTAATGGGAGAAATACCTATGTATTTTTTTTCCAAGAGAGCAGATGTTCCGTAAGTTGTCAATAAATTATGAAAAAAGGTTTGTGGAAACTGACTTATGTCACTTTTCCCCAGCACTGCAGATTTAACCACGTGGAGCCTTAAATATTCTTCAGGGACCGGACATAATAGACAGAAAGCAAAGCATTGAGATCGTACGTAGGTTATGGGGATTGCTTCAGTCCAAAGATATCTCACATAGGGAATTTGAAATCAAATCTTCTACTAAAATTGGAAACTTGTACAAAGTTACATTAACCGGTACAAATTTACCCCAAATGACTGTACTCTGAATTAGTGATACACAGAGAAGAATGTTCGAGAATTCTTGCATTAAAACATGTTTAGATTTATAACTTATTTTCGAGTCTGTCATCTCAACCAAAAGGGAAAAACCGATGTTGGCAAGAAAAAACTACCTATATTTATTATGCGTACAATGAAGCCATTCTCTGTTGTGCGAGATATTTGCAGAAGCTGATATTTTAGCTTTTACTGGTGGTGAACGCGATGGCTTTATGTACCCCGTTAATTTTTATTCGGCTCACTTCAGAATATGATGGCGTTGTAATTACACTGTCAATAGAAATGCGTTACTAAACATTTTATCAAACGCTTCGCTGTTTCTATGCGGGGATAAACAGCCCTGAGCGAGGAACACCTCTTTACACAAAAGAGCAAAACAATAGTGACATGGGGCTTTGTAGAGTTCAATTGTAAACGTTCGTGCCACAGTGCATGCGGTTCGACATCCTCTTTAACGCGAAGGCGCGCACTGTCGACAGATTGTGGTTCAAAAGAAGGATCTGAGCAAAGGGTTTAGCTTCAGGCAAGGTAGGATACGGTTCTATCGCAACTTTTGTGAAGTTTGGAACTTGTTAGCTGGAACTATAGTCTGATCTCACGAAACATAAGATTCATAACCGTCGTTGTTGCCATCGTCACAGAAATTAATCACTGTTGCTATCGTCACCACCGTCGATAAGAAAGTTATTAAAATCAATTCCTGAAATATATATATACTAGTGGCTTATGCAGCAAATGCTGCTGCAAACTAAGTTCGTTAGATGTTAAAATATATATTTTTCAGATTTATTTCCAATGAAGAATACTTGTCTCTTTGATAGTTATTTGCTTCCATAGTAATGAAACATACTCCCTCTGAATGGATTTTTTTAGGCCAAATACTTTTTCTTGAACCTATCCAACTTCAGTTTTTGAGTTTCAACGCGAAAACGCAAGTATCAATGTCAGGACGATAGCAGTAGCTATTTCAGGTCACTGTGGATTGTAGGCAAAAGTTAAAAAAATGTCAGGTTTGCTAAGCTTTCGAACAATAGCATTTTCGTATAGCTGCTGCATGTAGAACTTGAAATGTAGAGCGTAAAATAATTTTATCCTACTAAGAGATCTTGCTGAAATGATCTGGAGACTACAAAATTTTCTAAGCCTCTTATTTTATCAGTAAGTAATACCTTTTGATCTTTCCTTAGGAACTGTAATTTTTGCGCTCTCTCGACCCAATACTGAAGACAATGACACATATCAATATCTACACTACATCGTCATTAAGTATATGGAAAAAGACCCAACCCCACTGGGTTATTAAGTGTAAAAATATTTGATTTTTAATAACAATATTATTATCTTACTTAAGTTTTGTAGTTATATATAGCAGCCACTCAGTAAATTATAGAAATGGAGATCTAAATTAAGATGTTCTCTACATTTACTTACATAACCTCAAAACGTTTCACTTTCATGTCATCAATATAGCATCAATATTATGTACAATTAATGAAAAATAGACGCATCATGATATTAACTATAATAATATTTAATTTCTAATGGTAACAATGTCATCAAACCACCTCAAGTTTCGTAGATTTGAATATCCAATACACAGCTGTACTCAGAAAATTATACACTACAGAATCAGTTTTTAATAACAAATTGAATTGAGCTCTAAATATGTCGGCAATCCTGCAGGTCATGACCTTCGTGTAATAGCCTATTGTTTATTGTTTTGTTCTGAAATTCAATCAAGTCGGCCGTGATTCAATAAAATTAGTTCTCAAAACTGACAACAGATGGATTTTGGAAAATAGGAAAATTATGTAGGAAAATTGACATTTCACTGAAAACTACTACTTTTCCGAAAAACTTTGGGTTCCAAGCTTCATAATGAGGGGCCATTTATTAAAATCCGTTCAGCCGTTTTCCCGTAATTTCCATTACCAGTTCAAATTATATATATATATATATATATATATATATATATATATATATATATATATATACACACATATATATATATATTAATCTTCAAATCTCATATGAAAAAACGAAAATAATGGCTCTTAGAGGAACAGACCTGTTAAGAGCAAAAATTTGCATAAATAATAAGCCCATCCAATAACAAAGTGATTTTAATTATCTTGTGTCATATACCGGCAATAGAGAAAATAAATTAAACAAATTCCAAACACTATGTGGTACAATAAAAAGAACATTAAAAAATTGTAATAGAGCAACACTGTTAAAACTTTACAAAGTAATGGCGATCCCAACCTTGCTTTATGGGTGTGAAATTTGCGTCTTGACTATCTCACAACAGAAGAAAATTGAGGCTGCTGAGATGAAATTTTTGAGACAGGTGGCAGGTTATAAACTCATAGATAAAAAGAGGAATGAAGATATTAGAAAAGAATTGGAAATTCAGAGTCTAAATGAAACAGTCATTGAATACAGACAAAGATGGCAAGATCGTATAAAAAGAATGGATGAAGATCGTATACCACAAATAATATAAGTATAAACTTGTAGGTAGGAGAAATGTTGGCAGGCCACGAATGAGATGGTCGGATCAGTTTTCTTGAAAACGGAACGAGCCACAAGGCTTATGCCGCGATGAAGATGAAGATGATGATGATGATGATGATGATTAATTATACTTATTTCTATTCATCTGGCTCTCCTACATCAATTATATCCAGTCGATCCGTACATAAAATCCATTGAAAACACCCAATTCAGTCCACTCAACCAATCCAAGTCACTAATTCAGTCCAATTCACCTAATTCGCCCATAGAATTTATCGAACCATTTCGACATATCCAACCAAATTATTCGTGCAATCAATCAGTCTAGTACATCCAATTCATCCGTAAAATCAATCCATCCAATCCAACCGTCCCGTCCGTACAATCCCTGATCACATATACATCAGATTTACCATTCCCATGTTATGAAGTGGCAACATATAAAAGTGAACAACCACCAGGATCTCCACTTCCGAAAATAATTTTTTTGGTAACGACCGCTAGATGGAAGTACTGCTGCTATTACTCCGTGCAATTCCATCAGGGTCATAACGCGATTCCTTTTGCAGTCGCAGCATAGTGAAATTGATAAAAGTCGTTTTCTTGAAAGTGCATTGGGCGGATCAAGCTGTTATATGAGATTAGGGATGCAATCCATTTGTTCCGCCCGTCCAATCTATCAGTCGGTACCTTCCTTCCATCCGTCTAGTCAATCCATTTTATCCGTCAAATCCATCCGTCCAATCCAACCGTCCCGTCCGTCCAATCTATCCGTTAAACCTATCCGTTTAGTACGTCCGATATATCGTCCGGTACATCTGATTTATCCGTCCCGTCCGTCCAATCTATCCGTCCTATCCGTTAAACCTATCCGTCCAGTACGTCCGATATATCCGTCCGGTACTTCCAATCTATCCGTCCAGTTCATTCAATTGATAAAAGTCGTTTTCTTGAAAGTGCATTGGGCAGATCAAGCTGTTATATGCGATTAGGGATGCAATCCATTTGTTCCGCCCGTCCAATCTATCAGTCGGTACCTTCCTTCCATCCGTTTAGTCAATCCAATTTATCCGTCAAATCCATCCGTCCAATTCAACCGTCCCGTCCGTCCAACCTATCCGTCCTATCCGTTAAACCTATCCGTCCAGTATGTTCGATATATCCGTCCGTTACTTCCAATCTATCCATCCAGTTCATTCAATATATTAGTCCGATCTTCGTGGAACCTATCCAAACCTTTCTTACAATCCCTCTAATCATTTCTCGCAATCCACCAAATCCTTCTATGGAATCTACCCAATGCTTCCTTGCAATCCATCCGAGCCTTCTTTGCAATTTCTCCAATCATACCGAACAATCGATTCATTCATTCATTCCGTGCAATACATTCGATCCTTCCGTGAAATTCATCCAATTCTTCCTTACAATCTATCCGATCCTTCCTATCAATCCATCCATATAATTTAACGGATATATCCGTTCAGTCCATTCGTCCCATCAAATTAGTCCAATCCATCTGCCAAATCCATTGAAATAAAATCGTACAATGCATTAAATTCTCGCGTCTAATCCATTCAAATCTTCTGTAGAATCCAGTAAACCCTTTCGTCCAATCCATAAAATTCTTCCGTCGAATCTTTACGTCTAATCCATCCATTCAATGGAACCACACGTCCACTCGAATGATCACAGAAGAAGTAATAAACAGCTACATCCTATACAAGATTTCAAATTACAACCGTGAATTTCACGGGAAGTTGAAGCTACATGTGCTAGCCGCTGCTTAGACATAAGGATTTTACGATAGAGTGTAATAATTGCACCAATCGTAACTGACTTTGATCAGAGCGTGAGCGTGTTCGTGATATAAATCATTCTTTAATTGGTGTCGATGCGAGGTTGTGAGGCCGCCAACAGCTGCACAGCGGTTTTCAACTACGGGAATTGAGGGAATGACGTTGCGAAATGAAATATGGCAAAAAATCGTACAGTATCTTGGTGGACTAAAAACTGCAATCCCAGGAAGCAATGATTACCAACGTTGCACGCTAATGGTCAAAGCCACTAGTCGTGACCCAATATAATTTATCAGAGAAGAGATAGGCTGCAGCTTCTACGAACAAAATTCTGATAAAAAAATCTCTGGAATCAAGAGTGAAATGTGGACCCTTTTGTCACATACTGCAATGCTTTAATTGTGATGTTTGAAATAGGTCTAGAAAATTTTTACGCAGGGACTGTGTGTGCAACCGATCGAGTTCTTCTATTTTTCTTTTTTTGGATGCCTCTTTCTACTGGTATGATAATCTGTACAGTACGAAGGAAATTATGCCAAAATATGAAATAAGTAGGCCTATTCATTCATTCATTCATTCATTCATTCATTTCAGTGTTTCCTGCCCAAGGATAGGTATTTCACTGCAAACTCAGCATTCTCCAATCTTTACTATTTTCTGCTTTCCTCTTACAAGTAAACATTCTGATGGGGGCAGATAAAAAAGTCATTTCTTTCCTTCCACCATGTTAATAATGTCAAAAGAAGTGCTTATGCAAATTTTGCCCACTCGACTATAATTACGAGGTCGTCCAGAAAGTGATTTTCCCTTGGGCTGTTTACAGAAAAAAGCATAATTGCATGGAAAGTTTTATTGAAACAGATATAGCAATTGTTGCGCTATTTTTCAACACATCCTCCACTCGAATTGAGACATTTTTCATACATTTGGGACAATTTTTGTATCCTTGTGTTGTAGAAGTCAGCCGCCTGGGATCGGAACCAGCGTTTGACAGCCGTCTGCACCTCTCTGTCGATCCTATAATGTGACAAATGTCTCAATTCCGGTGAGGAATATGTTGAAAAATAGCTCAACAATTGCTGTGTCTGTTCCAATAAATTTTTCCAACGGAATTGTGTTTTCTTTCTGTTAACGGCGCCTGGCGAACTTATTTTTTTACGGCCCTCGTAATTGCGGTGGAATGGCCAAAATTTGTATAAGCACTTTTTCTGACATTATTAATTTGGTGAAATAAAAAAAAATAACTTTTTTATCTGCCCCCATTAGAATGTTTGCTTGTTAGTCTCCGCTATGATCCATATACCATGCCTCAAACTAGCAAGCTGTCTCGTTCGCGCAGGCGCATAGAGCACTTCTCCCCTACCACTGTCCGCCTACTGCTGTGCACTGTGGATTAGAACGGTACAGCTCAGTTCTAAGAACAGTTGAGAAGGCTGCATAGGGAGGGTACATCTTGAATACATTGTCAAGCGGTCAACTTTTCAGATAATATGACTATACCTGGGTATCGGAGCCTAGGTGGGCCCCCTCCGTTAGCTCTACTACTTCCCCTCTCCAGGCAACTTCCTAGTTTGAGGCATCTGTACCTTAATGTTAGCTATCATTTGATACCTTCTTCTGCCCCGAAATTTTCTCCCATTCACCATTCCTTCCAGTGCATCTCTCAGTATGCAGTTTCTTCTCAGCCAGTAACCCAACCAACTCCTTTTTCTCTTCCTGATCAGTTTCAACATTATTCTTCCTTCGCCCACTGTTCCAATACAGTTTCATTTGTTATTTTATCTGTCCATTTCAGACGCTGCATTCTTCTCCATATCAAATATAGTGCTAAAATATCTTCGTTCCTAAATTATTTGAAGTACGTTAACATCATTATTTACAAATAAGCCTTTAGAGCTAAATAGTTTCGTCTATATTTAATTTGCTACCGAATAAAATAGGGTAAATCAGCATAACTAAATAGTTTGCCACTATCATGAAATCCTAACCTGAATACAAGAACCAGATAACTTAATTTTTTACACTGAAGAGAACAAAAATAAGTTCTTTCATTGGCTAGAGTCAACACTATTTACAAAACACCACAAGAAACTTTTCTATATTTTCTGGCAAATAATTGCACGTATGATGAAAAACGAATGACTTTTTTAATTGGTTATTTTACGATGCTTTATCTACTACTGAGATCATCTAGCGTCCGAATAAGGTGATAATGCCAGCAAAATGAGTTCTGGGTCCAGCGCCGAAATTTACCTAGCATTTCCTCTTAATGGATTTACGAAAAACCCCAGAAAAAAGCTCAATCAGGTAGACTAACTTATCCCAACTAGAATTTGAATAAGGGCCCACTCGTTCCACGGTCAGGCATGCTAACCTTTACTCCACAGTGTTGTACTCGTATGAAGTTAAACAGCCAGCAAAACTGATAGTTGAAAGCTATTTCAAGCATTTTTAACACATACTAAGTAGACATAGCAACAAACTGGATTTGAAAGAATGAGCAAAGTTGGAATAGGCTACACTTATTTTGTTTTGGCTTCTCGAATTCATTGACGCTACAGATTCAATGATTCTAAAGGGGAATTTGCAGATTCCACTTGCCTTTGAGAATACCGTAAAGTTGGTGACTGGACTTTCAAGTGTTTCCTGGAAATAAAAACTCAATTGTCTCCTTAACGTCTGTAAAACTTCGGTTCAGTGATAGTTATAGTAATATTTACGAAAGAGGAAAGATCGGTCAAAATATATTTTTAGAGCTCAACTGATGAAAAATCGCAGTTTTAATAATCTGATGGGCTATGTACTGTATATTTTTAGTAGAGCCACCAATGAAGCTCGGTCGGCAGACTCGCTGGCCTGATGCTCAGGAGCAGCGCTCAGGCTTGGGTTGGATCCTCCGTTTTGTCTCAATGATTCGTTGATTTCTTTCGAGGTTTTCCCCAGTCGTGGGCCTGATACCGGGTGATCTATGGCGAGTCCTCGGTCTCACTTCACTTCATCCCCGTTTGGTCTCTTGGTTGGGTTTTTTCCGAGGTTTTCCTCAACCATAAAGCAAATTCCAGGCAATTTGTTGGTGAATCCTCGGCCTCAACTCATCTCACTACATCTCGCCAAAAAATTGTAAAAAATTGAAATTCTAAAAATTGTAATTATAATTTTGTAAAAATTTTGACTTGTTACACATCTTAAAGCTTCATTGCTAATGTAAGATCTATGGAATACAATAAATGAAATGAAATGAAAAATGGAAAATGAAAATTTGAAGGAAAAAAAAATTATGGCATTTGAAAATCTTAACAAAATATTATAAAATATAAAAATTTTTGGCGATAAATTGTACTCTACATATTGTTAGGATATGAAATTCCACGTTTTTCTTAACACTAAAAATCACCATTTTTTTTGTTTTATTTAGTTATTTAACGACGCTGTAAAATAGTTATATATTTGATTCAATTTGTTTACGCCACCGGCGTGACTCAGTCGGTTAAGGCGCTTGCCTGCCGGTCTGAAGTTGCGCTCGGGCTCGGGTTCGATCCCCGCTTGGGCTGATTACCTGGTTCGGTTTTTTCCGAGGTTTTCCCCAACCGTAATGTGAATATCAGGTAATCTATGGCGATTTTCGGCCTCATCTCGCCAAATACCATTTCGCTATCACCAATCTCATCGACGCTAAATAACCTCGTAGTTGATACAGCGTCGTTAAATAACCAACTAAACAGATAGAAACGGAAGAGGGACACGTTGGCATTTCATTCAATTTTGAAGGAAAGTTGCCTAGGAATTCTATTATGTTCTAATGTGAAATTTGCACTCTCAGAGTGTGCTTCAGTTCATAAATACATTAAATAACATCTTCAGAGTACTGTAAATTCAAAGCTGTCTGTATTGTTACACTGATATATCCGGCTGTTATAACACGAGGTAAGTCTTATCTGAAATTAAAGTGTTTCTTGCAGTAGATATCTATGCTTAAGGGAAGCTATACTGAGAACTAATTCCCGTTTTAAATGTGTCGTGATAACAAGTTCTTCCGTTAGGATATAAGCGTTAATAATAAGACTGAAATGTCTCGTCATCATAAATTACAGTGAATTTCGTAGATATTTAAGATCTAGTAGTTAAAGTTCGCTGTAATAAAATGCAAACTTGAGATCGAATTTTATGACCTTCCAAATCCAGTTAAAGCTTAAGCTACGAGTATTGCAAATAACAGACGTTTCTAGACATATGTTTATGACATTAAAATATCCCAGTTAACTTACACCAAATACAGACATAAATCAGAAACAAGTGCAGCTATTTTCTTACTTATAAGTAGTATATAAAATCTCTACAAGAATGAACTTGTCACAAAGCGGCGGTCATAAACAGAAATGTCGTTTGTTTACAGAAAACCACGGGCTGAAGTTATTTTATGTGCCAATAAATGAAGTTAGGTAGCTAGAGTAGTTGTTATTAAGCCAAAAATGACTGAACTGTATTGAAAACATAGATTTTATAGTATAATATAAACTCATATGTCGAAACTTGTACGAGTTTTTATGAGCAATCATTTTATAGGTGGTCTCTTACTTTCTTTTAAGGAATAATTTGCCTTCAATCATGGAATTAATAGAAGTAACTTAATAATACGAAGCAACCCAGCATGAAATTGCTGCAAGTTAGGATTAAAAACCATGTTTTTAGTAGGTTATTTAACTACGCAGTACAAACTACTAGGTTATTTAGCGTCGATGGAATTGGTGATGACGAGATGGAATTTGTCGAGATGAAGCCGAGGATTCGCCGTAGATTACCTGACATTCGCCGTACAGTTGGAGAAAACCTCAGAAAAACCCAACCGGGTAGGCTAATCAGTCCAAGCGAAAATCGAACCCAAGCCCGAGCACAACTCCCTTATCAGTAGAGAAGCGCCTCTGCTGATGAGATACGCGGTGGCAAACTATGTTATTGTACGAGAAGATTTTTATCAACAAAATTTAAAATATTCGCGAATTGTTTGGAAGAGTTACTCGAGTCTTTATTGGTTTATGGAATATGGATCTTTCTTCAAGTGTGTGAATGAAAGTTACACGATAACTGAACATTATAGTTAAATACAGAGTGGACAATTTATCTTGCGTCAGGAAAGCGGCAACTTTGATTATCAGTGGATGTGATCTCACGTTTTGGTTATGAAGAAAGCGCAGCATTGGTAATTAGGAATATTTATCCATTCGATCCCCGACTTACCCCAAGTGACTTATCGCCGGAGAATTTTGAAACAATAAAACAGGCAGTTTAAGAAATCATGTCGCTAATTTGGTGAGTAAATTACGTTTTAATTTCTTATATTTAATAATTTACATTAGTAATGTGTAATTTATCGAATCACCGATATTGCTTTATGTCCGAAACCAACGTTTGGGAGCACGAACGCCAATATAGAAAGGTGCCGCTCTTCGGTCGGGAGATAATTTGCTCATCTTGTATTTACTACATACGGTTATTCAAGGGCCAAAACACTCATTACACTTTTGAAATTTGTTAAAAAATAAGGATTAGATAAACGTTTAGGGCTAATTAGTATAAATTGTCACAATATTTCATTTCAATAATAATTGTTTAATTGCTGTATTTTGGCAACCTTTAATGCGAAATGTTACAAATCAGAGCTCATGAAAATATGATTCTGCAGGCTGCTGTGTTTGTTTTAACATTAGGCCTATCAAGAGGAGATTAAGTAAGTTCAAATGACTTGAGGTGTAGGCTCTGTAATCTATCGCAATGATAGCTTGTCATTTGAAAGACAATTTTTTTGTTCATTGTCATTGAGAACACAACAGAAAAATTTCTAACGTTATGAGAAGATTTAAGCATAAATAAATTGTGTAGGACTTGTAATCTTCCGGAGTAATGGCTTGTCATTGCAAAAGCAAATTTTTTAAACTTTGTAATTATGAATGCAACAAAAGTTCTGAAACACACCAAGAAGATTTCAAACTTAATGACTTGAGATGTAGATTCTGTGATCTGTTGAAATAATGACTGCTCGCTATAATAATAATAATAATAATAATAATAATAATAATAATAATAATAATAATAATAATAATAATAATAATAATAATTCTTTATTTATACTGGCAGAGTTAAGGTCATAGGGCCTTCTCTTACACTCTACCAGGTCACAAAGTATAAAAGCAGTTAAAATTTAACAAAAAGTTAAAGAACAGAATACTAACATATTACAAAATAAATAATAATAACAGCATAATAAAATCGACACTAAACAACATGAAAATAATACCATAATAAAAAAAGAAAGTAAAATACATTGGAATATAGTGAAAGCAACTCATTTAGTACAAATGGTTAATATGGAAAAACGTAAGGAAGAATATATCAAAATGGAATGTAATAAAATAATAAAAAAGAAAAGAAATACGAAAATTAAATACAATTTACGATAAAAAGGCTATGATAATAAATTCATCGGCTGATAAAGAGAACAAAAAGGGGAAAAGAAGGAAAAAGAAATACAGTATATAGCCTATATTTTTCCAAAACTATGGCAGAGAAAAGGGCTTATAACTGAAATGAATCTAATTCAAAAAGTGCAATTTTAATTTATTTTTGAAACTAGACAATGTCCGACTGTCTCTGACATGTTGTGGTAGAGAGTTCCAGAGATGAGCTGCAGAGACGGTGAAAGATGAAGAGTAGAAGGATGTTCTGTGTTTAGGAATGGAGAGTGTGGTATGGTGTTGTGAGCGAGTATCTATTTCGTGATATGAGGACAAATGTTGAAAACGAGAAGCTAGGTAGCTAGGGTTAGAGGTTTGTAGAATATTGAAGAGTAAAGTGAGAGAGTGAATAGTTCTTCGCTCCTTGAGACGGACCCAGGACAGCATATTTAGTGAAGGTGTGATACGGTCAGATCTACGGACGTTGCAAATAAATCGAACGCATGCATTATGAACACGCTGTAGTCTGTCAGTCAGGCTCAGGTTAAGGTCAGTGTAGAGAGTGTCACAGCAATCAAAATGAGGCATCAAGAGCGACTGCACTAAATTCTTCTTGAGAAGCTATGAATATAACAAAAATTTTCAAACGTCCTAGGAAAATTTAAGACATAAATTACACTGAATAACAAGGATTTTGCTCGCGACTTAAAACAATGTGTTCCTGTGGTTTGGTGTGCGCTGAATCCGAAAATGTATCTCTTTTCTTCGTATCACGTAAGGGTTTTAAGATATTATACTATGACTTCACTTTTCGATAAGCGATCTCGCAGAAAATATCTGGCGCGGATTGGGGGTTGTAAACCGAAACAAAAGCCAATGCATTTTATGAGTTTATGACTTATTTTCGGTTTCTTATGATTGTTGGCATGTTCTTTTGCACTTCTAATAAATAAAAAGACATAGGTCCCTTCTATTCAGTAAATTTCATACAGCCCAAAGTGAGGTCTACGCAATAAACAAACAAGGGTGTGGTTTTCAGTATTTAATAGAAAAGTTTACCATTTTGAATGGAGGAAAATTAAAAGAGGGCATTTTCATCGGCCCACAAATTCACAACGTTATGGCTGACTCTTTGTTTTAGGAAAAACATTCCGATACAGAAAAAATGGCATGGCGCGCTTTTAAAGATGTTCGCTCAAATTTCCTTGGAAATTCTAGGGCAGACAACTACATAGAACTTGTTGTGGAAACCACGTCAAGTGCATATGAGAAAATGGGTGTAATATGTCTCCCAAAATACACTTTTTACATTCTCATTTGGATTTCTGTCCTCCTAACTTTGGAGCGATAAGCGACGAGAATGGGGAGAGATTTCATCAAGAAATATCTGAAAGGCGATATAAAGGAAGGTCATCATCCAGCATGCTTGCAGACCATTGTTGTTTCCTTGTAAAAGACAGCTCCGGAACTAGTTATCAACAGAAGCCATCCAGAAAAGTCTTTTAAATGTAAGTTCAAATTCCGAGATTTTTCTCATTATACGTATGAAATATTTTATTGTTGTGTCTTAAACTATGTAACATCATTTTTGTATCCAGAACACATTTTTTCAAGTATTATGAGGCATTTTGAATCCCTAGAGTGTTGTAATTTTACCAGTAGCAGTGAAAAATTAAAAAAGAGAGATTTTTCAGAAAAATTCAATTCATTTTTCCCCGGAAAATGGTATGTGATGGGTAAATTTTGATTTTAAATTCAGATTTAGAGCACAGATATTAGTAATATTCACCTATTTTTATTTCGAAGCAAGACAAATAATAAACATTTGTTGTTCAGTGAATTATTTGAGTGTAGACCGTGTAATCTATCGAGATAATGGCTTATCATCACAAAGGTGAATTTTTCTAGTTCATTGTCATTGTAAATACAACAGAAAATTTTCAAACGATCTCAAAAGCTTTGAATATAAATGTTTTGAGATATAGGCCCTGTCATGTATCGGAATAACCGTTCCTCAGGCTTATTCTGATTCTGAACCATTAACCGACAATCCGAATACTAGCATTCCCCTTTAATGCGGACAGAATAGTGCAAGGTCATTGCTTAACACTACACGGGGCAAAGGGACACACCTTCTCCCTATGGTAATATTAATTAAAGTGCACATACACTCGCCATTGAAACATAATTATAGGAGGAAGGAAGGAAATACTCCCATGTTCTCTGGACGCGAGGCTATGAGGAAGAAGGCGTTATGGTCACACCATATTCCGATCGTCTTTTACTCTCGAGGAAGACCCGGTATTGAAATTTATAAGAGGATAAGTGCAATCCGGAGATATTCTACAGATTATGGCGAGGTGAAAAATCCTGCCTTCACTCAGAAATTAAATTGGGCTCTTGCAGTCTACAATCTCCTTCTGCGGAGAAAGTCAAATCGACTTATTCTTTACAGAGTTGAGATAAATCTACGCTTAACAGCGAGAACCTAATCCGCCTCAAGAAATTTGTAGCCGAAAACGTATCATGGAAGGCAACATTCAGCATCATTTTACTCGTACTTTCTGTTTCGAGCTGTAGTCACAAACGTAATGCCTTAGAACCTTAGACTAGCGATATGGGATGAGAGCTGGTTGCAGTCTTCGTAGGGAAGACATTTTCTAATGAAATTTTAACCAGGGTATGAGGCCGGTGCCTATCCAGAATCCGGACTAGAAAACCAGTTGTAACGAGTAAGGAGATCATCGAGCTAACATTCGTACTGATTTGATGACCGTTCACTTCTGCAAAGGCATGTGGATATGAGGCCAGCAGTCGGCTGGTCGGTTTTGGTCTTTCATGGGCTATTGTGCCAGAGAATATGATTATATTGTTATCATTATATGCCAATTTGCATGGGAACAATTTAGATCCTTTTAAAGTATAGTTTCGTTTATTAGTATTTACTGTCCTTTATTTATTCTTGCACCTTTGTATCTTCTGTTTGTGTATTGTGCTGAACTATAATTGGCCTCTAGCTGTTATTCCGCACACAAATATAAATAAATAAATAAATAAATAAATAAATAAATAAATAAATAAATAAGTGAATGGGTGAATAAATGAATAAATAAATAAATAAGTAAGTAAGTAAATAAATTCTAAATAAATAAAATAAATGAAATAAATAAATAGAATAAATAAATAAATAAGTAAGTAAATAAATGAAATAAATAAATAAATAGAATAAATAAATTAAATAAATAAATAATTAAATAAAGAAATAAATAAAGAAATACATTATTAAATAAATAAATAATTAAATAAAGAAATAAATAAAGAAATATATAATTAAATAAATAAAATAAATAACTAAATAAATAATTATTTACCTTATGGTAAAATAGGGTTTTTATGCCTCTAGAGATTAAATAATAATAATAATAATAATAATAATAATAATAATAATAATAATAATAATAATAATAATACTATTTTCAAATAATGTCTCAAAAAACCTGAAAGTTGGAATTGATAAAACTGTTACACCAGTTGTTCTGTACGGTTCCTTTGAGAGAGGAATAGAGGTTAAGGATGTTTGAGAATAAGGTGCTTAGGAAAATATTTGGGTTAAGAGAGAAGAAGTTACAGGAGAATGGAGAAAGTTACACAACGCAGAACTGCAGGCATTGTATTCTTCACCTGACATAATTAGGGACATTAAATCCAGACGTCTGAGATGAGCAGGGCATGTAGCACGTATGGGCGAATACAGAAATACATATAGATTGTTAGTTGGGAGGAAAAGAGACCTTTGGTGAGGCTGAAACATAGATGGGAGGATAATATAAAAATGAATTTGAGTAAGATGGGAAATGAATGTAGAGACTGGATTAATCTTGCACAGGATAGAGGCCGATGGCTGGCTTATGTGAAGGCGGCAATGAACCTCCGGGTTTCTTAAAAGCCATAAGTAAGTAAGTCACACATTTAATCGAGGGAAATCGCACAACGGAACGCTTTTTATCAATCGTTCATTCATGCAAAATTGCCGCCATATTGCCACTACCGCTGGCGCCTAATTAAAAAACATAGATCGCTACTTTGACTTGTAAGTTATTGACTCTCCTGTGTAATTTTTTGCTATTATTTATACTAAGATGCGTGAAAGGAAGACCAAAGTGTTAAAAATGATCCACTATACGTTTCTTCACTTCTGTTATAAATGCATTCCTCAAAATTATTAATTGACCACTATTTCTCATATTTTTCTTCGTTACTCTCTTGCATTTATATATATTTTTTCCCGTTACTTTCTTCATTTCTACTATTACGTTCTATGTATTCATTTCTTTGTAACTATCTCTATTTCTTCTGTTCTTACATCTTCGTGATTTTCAAAGTGATCAGCTACCTTTTTTTAATCGGTATAGGATTATTATAAAATGACTGATATACTTGAAATTAATATAATTTCCAAATAAATTGAGTAATAAAAATGAACTAATAAAAGAATTAAAAACTGAAAAATACACAAAAGTTTGTTAGCCATTTCGCTTGATCAGTGCATACATTATCCAAGTCTGAAAAAATGGTTTTAAATATTAAAACAAGAATTACTTTGTTGCAATATTGTTATAAATGTAATACAGTGCTTCCTTTTTACGAGGAAACTAGATTACAGCGCAACCCCGGCCTATAGTTTGCACTGGCGGAGAGCGTGTTATGTTATTACCGGCAAATCAACTAACTGCTGGGATGTTTTGTAGAACTGGCTTCCCACCCTGCTGTCGGGAGAGCAGGAAGTCGGCCGAGGCGAAATGATGCGAAGTTTCTTCATAAAATGAAAGCTCTCTACAAACTGGTACTGGCTCAGTTCATGATAAAGTGAAATCAGGAAGACTAAGAATTAGTGATATTCAGCTTGAAGAGGTTCTTCACTAAAGCCAAATCCTACGCAGAGAAAACCCGTTGCTTAAAAGTGTCACATAGCACTGTTTGGAAAGTTTTACGAGAACTTCTGAAAATGTACATCCTTATGCACTACAATTATTAATGATATTTTAATTAATAAAGATAATTATTATGAAGAATTAAACTTTTCATTATGCGTATTGAAAGTGATCCGGGATAGTTGTTTGAAATAGTGTTGACAGATGAGGACTACTTTATTCTCAATTGTGGAGTCAATATTCAAAATATTGTCTAAATTGGACAACAAACAATCTATGAGTCCAGACTAAAGCTCATTCTTAGGTATTTTAGTAGCCACTTAGTTCATACTTGAATCGGTTATTTGAGAAACCACACAAGTGCAGTTCTAGCCAAAATATGTGTTTCAATATTAACAGGTATTTGTAGGAGAAGGTAGACATGTTCGCCTTATTTTAAGTGTTGATATAATCACAGCATTTCCTTAAAGAGGTTGAAATCAAAAGATTTATGGAGATATTTACTTTATTTTATAGTCGTAAGTGCCCATGAGGAGCTGTAGTATGGGATTTCAGTAAGATATCTGTGTTTTCACTTTTTTTTTTTCAGAATTTTTCTTGACATTTTATAATATGGAGGACAAAATATATTAGGTAGGTACAGTGGACAAGCTCTTCAGTTCAACAGAAATCAAGTTCGACATCCTATAATTCGACTGCTTACGTAGGAGAATTAGACACACCCCTATACGAACACCGAGAAATGAGTTTGCCATTTGAATGGGGATTGCTTCTGTGTCTTGTAGTGATACTTTTGTTAAAGGAAAACAGAATATTTTATTGATTAGGACATCCATATTGATGACTGATTTCAAATTAATGAACTCTTCTTTTTCTGTTTGAGAATTGTGCCGTTTGTGAGACGGAACTGTCCAAACCCACTGTGGTAAGCTACTAGAAGCGCATACACAAGTCTCGGGGCGGGCAGGAAATGCAAGTACAGCACTGTATTCGTTGATGGATAACCAGTAAGAATTTGTATTCATTTCACCTGCCACATCCACTACCCTTATTGAAATGAACTTTCAATTCAGTTTTGTCGAACTTAGGAGAGTCCACTGTACTAAGTTTTTACTTAAATAGCTTTGTTCTCATTAACTTACACTCAAAATAATTGCAAACTATTATAACTCTTACTAAAACATTTCGTGAATTTGAGAATCAACACATGTCCACGAACTTTAGGCACTCTGGCGCTCTCAAACATAATTAAACTTATCTTTAATATGTTTAGAAATATTGCAATATGAATATTTCACCCTAAAAATATAAAAATATAAATTCAATATTTATAAGCTGTAGACAGTTTTTCGTAGTTTTCTCTCAAAACTTATAGCTAAGGACATATGTTTTCTCAACAGATTCATTTATGCTCAATTTTTTTAGAAGTCATATTAATTTCAACTATATTTTGTGCGAGATCGTGCGTATTTGCTTGTTTTCCGCACAGAACCAATACGCGGTAAGTGTGAAATACCACATTCAGTATTCCCAACGTAACACACATAACAATTTCCCTCTTCTTACCGCTTAAGCGCGACATTCATTTTACTGCTTTAGGCTTTTAACATATTATTTTTAGAGACGTTTAACATAATAATAATTATAAATTGGAAACTTACCACTGCAATTTCACCTAAATTGCAATGTTAATTATTGTCTTTAAATATTTGCAAAAATTAAGTAAAGTCTACTACTCCACGAAACTTATTGCATTCCTGATACAAGTAACATTAAGGAAGCCGTGAAAAAATCAACGAGATTCCAGATGCCGATGTTATTACTGCAATATGTTATATAAATAATATTGTTAAAATATTAAAATGAAAAATAAATCATTACATAACCTTACCGTTTGTTTTAAGTTCGCATTTATAGACTGGGAAAAAAAAAGACAGACGTATATCACGGCCTGCTGGAGTATAGTAAACACAGAAAACATTTTACAGCAACAATGTTGAAGAAAGATATTTTGGTGTTCCGAAGTTGGCGTCATTAAACGGAAACCAACATGGAGATTTCATTGCAACTAATTAGAAATTCGTCTTTCAGGTATGTAATAAACGATCTTCGCACAAAATAATGTACGATACACGAGAGGTATGTTTGTTTTCATGTTCTCGGAAATTAAAAATGCTCAACTACGTTTCGCTTTTCAATCTTTTCCTCGAACATGAAAACGTCAACATACCGCTCTTGTAACGTATATTACTATTACATAATATTATTTCAAATAGGCTATATCGAGGTGGATTTGATTGTGTAGGCCTAAATGAAAATATTGTGGCGTGTATTTATAAATTTTATTTTTTACCCAGTTTATTTAAAAACGTGTAAGAACCGATGGATGTTTTCCCCAATCAGCGTTATACCCTCTCCCCACTGCAGAGAAAATTAAATTCTGCAACTGATGTAAAACCTACAGGCTGGAAGTGTAATTTGATTATACAATCAGACAGCGTTTGAACATCTCTTGTTTGTTACGTGGCGATGTGATGGATTTGCTCGTCGCGCGGTCTCGGCGCGTGACACGGGTAGCCTGCTATCAAGGCATCATCGCACACTCGCTGTGACCTACTTTGTGGCTTGTGCTACAACTATATCAGCCCAACAATTCAGATGTGGCGTCGTGTTACTTCTCTCCCTTAATGATTTGTTTACAGAGTCGAATATGACACGGCTAAACAGAGGTCAGCCTATAGATAGCGTCGTCTTTTCTGTTTTTCAGGAGCTTTTCCTCGAAACGTATGTCTGTCTATTCTACTTTATTGATTTTTATACTAATTCTTCGAAATTGTCTCTTGGGTAATTAAAAAATATAGTGGACTTACAATACATCGTTTAAAGAAGAGTAATTATTAGGCATGTATTTAAAAAAAGTGAATAATCTAACAGCAAATTCACTGCTGTTCCATTTACCCATATTTCATGATTTACCTCAGCTTTATAGTATTTTTTAAATTTCTCAATGATATTATTATTATTTTTTTTTTTTTTGCATGTAATTGTCAATCAAATACTTTGAAGTGGAGTTGTTAAGTTACGGGAAAGTAGAAAACGAATTAAGAAAAAAGATAATAAAGCTGCCGTAATTTTTTGACATTTAAATAATGTAATATGGAAAAATAAGTAAGTTATCTGATGGCAGGTTTCTGGAATGTCAGATATCTATTCGATAACACTATTTGTTCAATATTATTATTATTATTATTGTTATCCAAATATTGAAACCCTATTTTACCTTTGGTATATTAGGGTTGTAGTTTATTACATGTGAAATACATTATGTAGTAATAATACACAATTTTAAAGAATTAATAGTAGGTCTGAATCATAGTTACAATATAAATACACTAATTAAGAAACAGTAAACAATACTAAATACGTTATGCAATAATTACTTTCAGTTAAAACAAAATGAAATAAAATTAGAAATTATAATCGAAGGTGTAGAGAAATTGCAAGATTATTACATTAATTAGTGATTTTATACATAATTTTAAGCAATATTAATGAGATAATGCACAGAATTGGCTTAGTTACAAATAAAACACCTTTTATATAGTTGGTTTGCGATAGTAAAAAAATAAAAACAAAATTACTTATGGTTACAAACTATATACCTGTCATCAAATACTGAACAATAGTAAAATCTATAATACAAACATAGTTATTGTTGTTATTACTATTATTATGTCCCAATGATAGACACCTTGTTTTACATAGTGCATTAGGATTTCATAACATCATTAATTTATATACAATTAATAGCTACAGTCTTGCGTGGATGTGGTGTATAAACTCTGTGAATTGTTTGTAACAACATTTTTTCTAAGAAAATGGTAAAGGGGTGTGCAGTAATTTAAATTGCACTCCGAGATATGATATCTTAAAAAGTGTCTTTTCCTTTCGAAAACTGGTTTCTAAAATGTCTGATAGCAGTTATCGACTACGTAATCCTTACCATGACTTATCTGAAGCTAAATGATCAGATTATGCCTTATGTATTAGATAAACATTCAATATGGCGACTAAACAGCTGATACCTAGACTAGGAAATCTTGATGTTACAAAAATTGATGATATCCAGGGGAATGCTACTTGGAGAAATATAATTAATAAGCTTGCATACTTAACCCTTTCAGGCCTGATGTACATTATAGTGTACATTGTTTCTTTTTTTCTTTTTTGGAATGTCTTCGATACTTTAAAATATTTTGAAAAATTCAATGTGATAGAAATGGAGGATATTATTTTTGAAACATTTCTATACCTGAATTAAAAATAAGATTTAAACATTTTGGGGCCCCAGGAGTCAAAATTGTCCCCAAATTTTGATTTTCTGTGAAGACTTGATTTGGGAATTTTGGATCCCCAGAATGATTATGTGACCAGTTTTTTTCTTTCATTTTTTTTAATATATAGGGGAGAGTCTGGTAGTATCGGACATCGGGTAGTATCGGACAGTGCGTTTCTTTCATCTACCACCATATGGTAGTACCTGAATGACATGTTTACGTTTCTCTATGCGACATCACAGAAACGTAACCATGTCAATCAGGTACTATCATCGTGTGGTAGATGAAAGAAACTCACTGTCCGATATTACCCGATGTCCAATACTACCCGACTCTCCCCTATTCAGGTCTGAAGTGGTTAATTCAGGAGTAAAATCATATTTTTCATATTTATATTGAACTGTGACAATAATAAATAATAGCTATTTATGCAACAAGTTGCGAAATGATAGCGTTTTAAACACGAGAAGCTTTCTACAAAATACTTTTGAGCGCTACTGTAGCTATGGAATAGATATCTCCATTTATGTTCCCGGCGTAACAACTGAAATCAAACCCATAGTTAATAAAACTGTAATCAGACCCATCCTTATATTTATGCTGCTGTAATAAGAGCAAGTACAATGAAAATAAAAGAATTTGTCTATAAGTGTTGAATTGTATTGTTTTGAGAAAAACAATAAATGCATCAGCACAGACTGAAAGAAACCAATTGAATAGAGAAATCATAATTCAATAGACGTTTCACTATAACCTACACACACCTTCATTCTTCTGATCTACCGATAACAATGGATATGTTGCAAGTAGATAGTAATAGTTGTCTGCCATGATATAAACGTTAAGTTGCTCTATTGCGTGACAAGAGATAACGTTCGCATTGCAAGCTAACAAATCAATCTCTTGAAAATGACACAAACTTTCTCTTTGTATGTTTATATTTTATGCTGTATGCGATAATTCTGTTAATGTTACCAATGACATTCCATTTTCTATTTCATTTCTTTGAACTCTCATGTGCAGGAAAGAAATCAAAGAAGAGTATACTATGCACATGAACAAAAAGCTTTCATTTTCTACATTACTGTACGCCCAACAAATAGAGAGACGCGGTGAGTGGTTAGAACTAAAAGCTACCTCTTGCTCTTTAATTTTTAGCAACTAAACTAATGGAAGCGTTGGCCAGGTTCTCAGAGTTGCAAACAGGTTGTAGAAAGCGGTAGAAAGGGAATAAATTCAAAGAGCTGGAAAAGGTACTTTAAAGTCACAGTGTTGCCACAATTGAAAGGTTCAGATCCATAGTGGGCCAAGCGCCATTTATTAAAAACTGAGAAAACAAGAGTTACAATTAAGTAATTGCCATAATTTAACGAAACATATAACAATCAAGAAAACATAAGCACATTAAAATTAAATGATATGTCAATATTCATTAAATTATGATATTTGCTTAAATTTAATCCTTGCTTTCTCCGTTTTTAATAAATGGCGCTTGGCCCGCTATGGCTCTGAACCCTTCAATTATCGAGAACACTGGGAGGAATGTACACACAAAATAAAACTTTAGTAATCTCAGAACTTATTTTTCTGACTACAATTATACATTGCAAGATTTTTTTAGGAGATCTAACTACGTTTATAGGATAAGAACTTTTTAAAACGTGTTAAACATTGTGTTCGCAAGTTTCGTCGCCGAGATCTCGCATTCTCTAATTATGAATGGATCTCTGTCTGCAAAATTAGATTATTATATTTGTGAAGCATGCAGAAAAGAGTTATGTTTCCTTATAATGCATTCCTTAATCGTCAGCAGCATAATTGGAAATTTATATAGTGGTTTCTGTTACAAAGGTAGAGCGGCTAACAATTTCAAATAGTAACCCATATCTATTGAAATTATCCTATTATTCTTAGTCGTTTCAATATGTTAAAACTAAAACTGGGTTGCAA
Source organism: Periplaneta americana (assembly GCF_040183065.1). Taxonomy (NCBI): domain Eukaryota; kingdom Metazoa; phylum Arthropoda; class Insecta; order Blattodea; family Blattidae; genus Periplaneta; species Periplaneta americana. The sequence continues at coordinate 52,755,290 of NC_091132.1, forward strand.
GATTTTAACCTGAACACGCGAAAGCCTGTAAAACTTCTACATGCCTTACATATTCCAGGAGAGAAGTCCCACGCGAGTTTTTTGTTAGTCGTTAAAATGTCTGCGCCTGGGGGATCGAAATTCGAATACAACATCTGAATTTGTTTATATGAATGCTAACATACCCATGTGTAAGTTCAGGATTATCGCCTTTAGACGACATGAAGAAGCATGACACACTTCTTAATTACAATTATTCAGGAATCCGCCCTTGAGCACGAGTTTTACTCTTTCAGGTTCGAGCTAAAGTTTTAGGGCCATATTCATTGACATTCTTAGCGCAGGCTTACAGTGGATGATCAGCGAACTAACGTTTTTCGTGTTCATAAACCAGTGTTAGCGACATGATATGATAAGAAACCTGTACAAGCAACCAGTCGATAGCCGGGGCTAGTTTAGCACGCTCGTAGCGCGGGCTAGCGAAATGTCTATGAATAGCACCCTTTATGTTTGTTATATTTTATGTTAAATTACACTAGTCTGCGATGAAATTCCTGCCTCCAAAGTTTTAATGTTTTTACGGTATTTTTAGCATGCTGAAATCAAATTCAAGATCAAAAAGTTCCTATCACGTACCATTTTTTTGTTATTTTAATTTTCTTATAATATATTACGACAATTTATAGTGTAATTATTTAAACTGTAATACTTTAATATATGTAGGTTTAGTATGTTAGGATATGAAAACCAAATGTATTCAACATATTTTTAAGGTGTTTATATTGAAAACCAAGGACACTGGATGTTTCTTAGCAAATAGGGGGTGCAAGCACATAAGGAAGTTAGGGCGAAATAACGTGCAGCCTTGTCATTATTTTTATGTTTGAAAGACAGAAATGTCAGCCACTCCTTGGTGAGAGACTGAACTCAACTCGTCTAGTTTCTCTCACATTTCATTAGTCTGCGTTTCATCAGTTTGAAGCTTTATTGTGGAGTAGAATGTTGCAAATTTTTAGTTCAGTAAGAAAGTATTTACCATGTTGCATCGAGGATGTCTAAATAATCCAGACCACCTTTGTTATATAACTTATGTAGGACATACATATTGCCTAAGCAGAGGTGTAATATTACAGATTTTGTGAAAAAGTCATACTTGGAGACCAAAGTAAAGCTTAGGCACCATACAAAGTATGTAGAGTATGCACTGAAGAATTTCGTCATTTGATCAATTGGAGAAGACTGTTGCTATCTTTTGGAGTATCTATGGTTTGGAGAGAGCAGTCGAACCATAGTAATGACTGCTACTTCTGTTTGTGTGATGTGAAGGGGTACGATTCTAAACATAAAAATCAAATCGTGTACTCAGTTGTTCGGTCAGACATTTTAACTGTGCCTAATGTACCAATCCCTGTGCGACCAGAAAGTCTTAAACATCATTCTATTGGTACTGATAACGTGAAATAGGCTTTAAATACTTTTTCTCCGAAGATGATAATCATGTATATTGCAGTAATGTGAAAGAATTTATGCCTGTGCTAAAACTTGGACTTCCAAACTATGACCTAAGTGAATGGAGACTGTTCATTGATGCTTCCAAGCGAAGTTTAAAGGATTTCCTCCTTCATAACGGAAACATTTTTGGGTCAGTGCCCGTTGCCTATTCAGTGATCCTAAAAAAATCATACACAAATTTGCAACTGCTGTTTTTGCGACTAGAATATAAGAACACTAGTGGCAAGTTTGTTATTATTACAAAGTTCTTACTATGTTGCTGGGTCAACAATCTGGTTTTACCAAATTTCCATGCATTCTTTGCCTGTGGGATAGTAGGGCACGAGTTGATCACTGGACTATGAAAGACTGGCCACCTCTACAAAATTTGGAAGTCTGTTGTAAGAATGTTGTGCGCCTTGTGAGTTCTAAAGTTGTGCTGCCATCTCTCCACATCAAGCTTGGCTTAATGAAACAGCTTGTAAAAGCTTTTTATATAAGGAAGGAAGCTGTTTTAAGTACACGTCTGGTGCAGCATTTAAAACAGTATGGATGAAAAGGAGATATCAGCATGGATTTTTTTTTTTGTGAAGTTGTTTTAAAATTTCTTGGCAACAAGGATCCTAATTACCGAAACATTGTGGCTAACATGCTTGAAGCATACAAGGAATTTAGTTGTAACATGAGTATCAAAATTTTCTGTTTTCTCAGCTAGATTATTTCGCCGAAAATCTAGGATTTTTCAGCTAAGAGTAAGATGAACGATTTCACAAGGACCTTCGAAAGAAGGTACCAGGGACGCGGGAGCATCAGTATGCTGGGTGATTATTGTTGGATGTTAAAGCGTGAAATATCTGAAGAGAAACTTAAAAGAAAGAGGAACAGGAGGACTTTCTCAACTAAGAAGCAAGTGGTGTAATTTTCTGTGTGATACATTGTGCTAATTTATACATCCAATAGTGAAGTAAACAAGACAAAACAAAGCAAAAACACTCTAGTGACATGTATGAACAACCCTGCACATAATTTCAGCAAGTTGTGTCTTTTAAATATTGTTTTTGAATTTGAAATAAAAAAGTGAAATGAAAAAGTTGGTGATGAAATTCACGTAATTATAAAATACATTTAAAGTGATTTTGCAAACAAACCTGACGTGATAGAAGCAAACGGATTGAAAATTCGGATTCAGCACATCGACATTATATAAAATCACATTACGCAGTTTAGGCAACAAACACAAAGTTGAAATTCGCAGGCTAGTGTTATTAGAGAAATAAATAAATAAATAAATAAATAAATAAATAAATAAATAGATAAATAAATAAGTAAATAACTATATAAATAAATAAGTAAATAAATAAATATATAACTAAATAACTAAATAAATAGGGCATGGAGTTAGATCTTCATGCTTCATAACCTCGGTATTGGAATGAGGTTGTGTGATTACTGATAATTAGAGGGCGGATCTATATGAGGTTAGAAAACAAAACAGGTTAGTCGCGACACGACGCGACGCGAGCAGTACCAATACAGTCCATGCATACGGTGCGATGAGTAGCAACAAAGTCCGTGCATACTAAATTTCACGGACAACGCACACAGATCCGCCCTTTACTGATAAGCATTATATAGCGACCATCTTTTACCCCAGTGGAAGACCAGGTATTCAATTTGCAGAAGACTGAAATGTAATCCATGTATTAGTAAGCACAACGAATAGTCAGAGAATGTAGACAAACCATAGTCTTTGTTCCCTCTCCTACGGCCAACCACACGGGTAGGAAAAGAGCATGTGACCTTGTATGACCACGTTTTCAAGATATCCATTACGCCGTGTGTATCTTCATGACAGAATAGTACATTATGCAACGAGCCTATAAAGGTAGTAATTAAGACGCGAGTATATTTGTTTATGAAACTAGCGCAAGCGAGTTTCATAATTTTCATACGAGCGTCTTAATTACCATTATAGGCAAGTTTCATACGACTTTTTATGCTCGACCATATTTCTAACTTGAAATTATTCATAAGTATTCATGTTATGGTTATCGAAGTGAAGAGCGGAACTGACCTAAATTGTGAGATGTGCGCAGACGCGAAAGTATTGATTTTTTCCGAGGGACGAACTTCATTGACCTTGATATAATCTAGAGAATAACATGAACATTAATATTGATATAACCTGGAAATTGATTTAGAATTGAAAAACGAGATGACAAATTGAATTTATTTGAATATTATTTACAATTAACGCTAATTAGTAACAGAACATAACCTTCTGCGACAGTATTGGATTTCCAGCCTCCGTGACGTTTCGCTAATTGTCTTTCGATTGCATATCCGAGAATAATCGATACTTGCAGTTTTGTAACGGTACAATGATGATTTCTCATTGGCTGAACAACTGAACTATAATGAATAGGTGTACTTTAATGAGGTGCATTAAAGGGCTACTACCAGGTGTATAATTACTACATTTCGGCATGGTCGAGCATAAAAACTTTTAAGCAACCCTGTAGTTGCATTAGCTTTTCGCGGGCTGGACCCGTCAGGTCCTTGCACTTAAACTTGCTCTGGCCCATTTTGCGCCCTAAATACGAGTGATTGTCCAAGTTCGACAGATGGCCTGGGAGGCATTCGCCAATCCGAATCAGACAGGCGAGCATTCCTGCCTTAATCCTGACGGAGTCCCAAACTCTTTCTATAGTAGCATCAGAAACCAGTACTACCACCCAAACCTCACCCAAACCTATTTTTAACTACTGCAGATGATAGAAGAAGCGAGAGATAGAAACTGTTGGTGGAAGGATAGAGGAAACGGTAGTACTTGAGTACCCCGAGAAAAACCCTCTGCAACATTTGCTTTATACACCACTCCACCCTTTAAAATCGACACTCCGTCCTTTAAATTTGCTCCAAAAAAGAATTATCAAAATTTGTCTATTTTAACCTTTATTTTATCCAACAAAATTAATTTTTCGGGAATTTGGTGTATCAAATCTAGAACAAATTTATAAACAAACATTGCTGATTTACTCCCATAAAAATCACAATAAATTTAAATTTGATCCTCATGAATACTCTACGAGTCAAAACTACAGTTTCTTTCTAAACACCCCCAAACGCCACACAACTGCTGGATTAAAACACAGCAGAAATTTTGGACCCAGAATATATAATGCATTAATTAGAAGCCACCCTGAACTACTTACCTACACTTAACACACATAGATTTAGGAAACAAATTAGATTAATTATTTAATTGTTTTGTATTTCTTTTAAGCCAGTTGAGTTAAAATTTGACACTCTAATTTTTTTTAGTTGGTTAATTTACGACGTTTTATCAACAGCTAGGTTATTTAGCGTCTGAATGAGATGAAGGTGATAATGCCGGTGAAATGAGTCCGGGGTCCAACACCGAAAGTTGCCCAGCATTTGCTCATATTGGGTTCAGGGAAAACCCTGGAAAAAACCTCAACCATGTAACTTTCCCCAACCGGGAATCGAACCCGGGCCACCTGGTTTCGCGGTGGACGATACTCTAATATTCATATACATTTATATTTTCTATTTGTATATATTATTACATGCTGTATGTATTTTACCATACAGAAATGTTATTGTGCTCAATGAACTTTCTTAATTTTGTGATATATTCGGTATAACCGATCTCAACTGTGCCCGAGCACAAGCTTCTACTCTTTCGGGTTGCAATGCCTAATGTAGCTCAAGTGTAATGTATGAAATAAATAAATTTGAAATTTGAAAAAAAAATGAATTTGAAAAATTTACAAATTCCATTACGACCTAGCCAGGGATCGAACCCTGGCCGCCAGGATGGAAAACTAGAGCGCTAACGTTTAAGGCACAGACGCGATCAAGCCCTGTAGTTATAAGCTCCAAATTTATCATTTTAATAGGGATGTCTTGTTACAAGATAAGATATGTATTTCTTTGAATTAGCGTGCTAGTCACTAGGGGGTTGAAATAGATTATACAGTCCCAAGTGACGATATTGATGACTTGTACATGCATACAATATATGTACCTACTTGAAAATGTACTATAATATTCACACGAATTTATTAAAACACGGATAATTTCAATTAGGATGACATACGATATGAGTAATGCTTAGGTATCAATTTACTATATTTGATGCTGTTACATTACACACCAAGGATATTATTCTATGCTTTTATTCAATTAGTTCCTGCATATGCCACTGACGAATACTAGGGAAATGTAGGCCTAAATGTTCTTCCTACGTGCCAAGACTTTCTACGATAATTATAAATGACAGGAGGATAAGTAAATGACTTAAGCCAAACTTGCCTCTTTGACAGCTCAGTCGGAGTGGGTTCGCTTCCTATTTGGGCTGATTACCTTGTTGGGCTTTTCTTAAGGTTTTCTCCAACTGTAAGGCGAATGTCACGGAATTTCTTGGCGAATCTGCGACCTGATTTCGCCAAATACCATCTCGCTGTCACCAATTACATCGACGCTTAAATAATATAGTAGTTAATACAGTGAGATTAAATATCCGACTGAATAAAACTTTGTTTAGAACTTAAGATTTAGATTAAATTGTAAAATTTCCGCCCAGTTATAAGTGGGGGATATTTTGTATGTTTCAATAATTATTTGTTTATTTTTGCAATAGTATAAGTGTGCTTTGAAATGCTTTCCAAATCTCACCAAAGGTAACGGATTTTAAAGGTGATCTACAGGATCCTCCGTAAACGCTCTTTCCAAAGTATCACAAACTCAGGGACATTTTCTGTTACTCGCCTCGGACATCTACTGCGAAATCGGCTGCCGATTGTACAGTATTAACTTTAAGTTATAAAGTTACTCCTTTTGTTCTCCTTATACTCCTTTTGTTCTCCTTGTACTCTTTTTGTTCTCCTTGTACTCCTTTCGTTCTCCTTGTACTTCTTTCGTTCTCCTTGTACTCCTTTTGTTCTCCTTGTACTCTTTTGTTCTCCTTTTATTCCTTTCGTTCTCCTTGTACTCATTTTGTTGTCCTTGTACTCCTTTCGTTCTCCTTGTACTTCTTTTGTTCTCCTTTTACTTCTTTTGTTCTCATTTCGTTCTCCTTGTACTCCTTTTGTTCTCCTTGTACTCGTTTTGTTCTCCTTGTACTACTTTTGTTCTCCTTGTACTCCTTTTGTAATCCTTAAATGTAATGTTAAGTGCCGTAATAGGCATGTTATTAAAAAGGTTGTTCCAATAATTACATGTAATCCGTGGAATCCTGTTCCAATAAAGAATGTTGAACCATAAACGGAATGTGCAATGAAAAAAAAGGTGCTTCTAGATATTCATAAGCTACTCCTTTTGTTCTCCTTGTATTCCTCTTGTTCTCCTTGCACTCCTCTTGTTCTCCTTGTACTCCTTTTGTTCTCCTTGTACTCATTTTGTTCTCCTTGTACTCATTTTGTTCTCCTTGTACTCCTTTTGTAGTCCTTAAATGTAATGTTAAGTGCCGTAATAGGCATGTTGTTAAAAAGGTTGTTCCAATAATTACATGTAATCCGTGGAATCCTGTTCCAATAAAGAATGTTGAACCATAAACGGAATGTGCAATGAAAACAAGGTGCTTCTAGATATTCATAAGCTACTCCTTTTGTTCTCCTTGTACTCCTCTTGTTCTCCTTGCACTCCTCTTGTTCTCCTTGTACTCCTTTTGTTCTCCTTGTACTACCCTTGTTCTTCTTGTACTCCTTGTATTCCTCTTGTACTCGTGTTTTTGTCTAAAGTTCTTTAACAGCACTGCCAAAACTTTAGCATTATAGGAAATGCTGATCCCACAACAAAGGAGAACATAGTCTAACTAGCTCGAAATACTGTAATTACGGGTAGAACTATAGAAGTACTATGAAACCCATTAGAATAAATTTTTAGAGGAAATATAATAATTCTTATCCCCTTTATTTATCTATATTTGTCAAAATATTTTCTCTTATTATCCTAACGATCTACATGTCTACTATATCCTTCTATATGTCAGCTTATTGAGGACTTGTACACAAGTTATTTATTCTCCACCTACCCTTCATACAGAAATTCGCAAAATGTTCATGATTGATTTATATTTGCACACTAGTTGAGCTCCGATCTTTATTTCCGTGCAACGCTACGGAAACGTAAAAAAAGTAATCGAGTTTGACTCAGTTTTAATTGAGATGCATTCAATAAGCAAGGAATAGAAAGTCTTCAGTTAATTAACGTACTTTTTCCAATATAACTGAATTCATATTCCCGATATATACCATTTCGCTTAGACTGAATAAGTTCGCTTCGAGAAAATCTGAGATGAATAGCGTGTTCCTGAATAGACGTCACACAGATGATCTTGCAGTGACTATGCCTGTTGCTACTCAACGTTTGCTGCTTTTAACCAGATATTCATATTCCCATACCCCCTGCTTTGCCATCTGACTTGCCTCTGGTTAATATTGACATATACGGGAGTACTACAAAGAAGAAGTATTTTCGCGAAATCAATTTCCTATTCTGTAGATCAACCAGAGCTTCAAAGTGGAGATGTGATTTTACTGAAGGAACAGCGGGATACTGCAAATATGAGTAAATTAATGTCATGTGGTGTATCTGTAATACGAGGCGCATCCAGAAAGTGTTTCCCTATTAAAAAAAAAAAAAAAAAGAACACACTTTCAGGGAAACATTTATTGGCAACAGGTACAGCAATGTTTCACCTATTTTTCAACATAGCCACCATCAGAATTGAGACACTTGTCGTATCGTGGGATGAACTTTTGTATCCCTCTGTCGTAGAACTCTGCCGCCTGTGAATGGAACCAGCGTGTGACAGACGTCTTCAGCTCTTCGTCGTTGCCAAAACGCTCACCGGAGGACAGGAATGTCTTGAGGTGCAAGAAAACGTAAAAATCGCTGGGAGCAAGATCAGGACTGTAGGGTGGATGATGAACAAACAACTCCCAGCCAAATTCCGTCAAAACAGCTGCTGTGCGCCGAGCCGTATGTGGACGAGCATTGTCATGGAGGAGCACAACACCTGCAATAAGCATTCCACGCCTCTTGTTTTGAATGGCACGTCGCAATTTTCGCAGTGTTTCACAGTAATGGTCAGCGTTCAATGTTTCATCTCTTGGAAGGAAGCCAATGAGCAGAATGCCCTTCCTGTCCCAGAAAACAGTGCACATCACTTCCGTACCGACAGCGTCTGTTTGAATTTCGTCCTGACCGGAGATCCAATATGCCGCCAATGCATTGACTGTTGCTTGGTTTCCGGGATGAAGTGCGAAATCCAAGTCTCATCGCCCATGATGATCCTGTCGAGGAACTCGTCGCCGTCATCGTGATACCGTTGCAGAAATGTCAGTGCTGCTCCTAAACGTTGCATTTTGTGTTCGGGTATCAGGTCTTTCGGCACCCACCTGGTACACTTTTTTGAACAGCAGGTGCTTAGTGACAATCTCATGCAACAAGGATCGCAATATCTGCGGAAAATGGCTGCTCAGCTCCGTAATCGTGAAGCGACGGTTCTCCATGATGCACTGCCGCACCAGCTCAACACGATCATCATTGATGAGGGACGGTCGCCCACTGCGCTCTTCATCATGGACACTTTGACGACCTTCGGAAAACTGCCTACACCAGCGACGCACCATCTGCTTACTCATGATGTTCGGCCCATAGACCTGACAGAACTGCCGATGAATTTCAATTGGCGCAATGCTTTGTGCATTAAAGAACTTTATCACGACCAAACCTCGCAGGCGGCGGGAGAAGGAATAAGAGCTTCCATTTCGGACCACTGCTGCCACGCTACTGGCACCAGGCGTTACCTGCCCGGCTGGCATATGATTGATACGTCATAGATCTGTTACGCATGCGCAATTGACACGGCTAATTACGTTTACTTTCAAGGGGAAAAAATCGGGAAACTTACTTTCTGGATGCGCCTCGTAATAATAATAATAATAATAATAATAATAATAATAATAATAATAATAATAATAATAATAATAATAATAATAATAATAATAATAATAATAATAAATACTACGAAATTATTTAACGATAATAACAATAATAAATACTACGAAATTATTTAAAAAGGTGTACTGGGATCTTAAATATGTTGTATGCAGATGATAAAATATGTAGTCTATGCGAGTTATGCGACCTACTCCACCACTATCGTCGTACATGAGCGAGTAATAGATCTATCATTTCTTTCAGATGTCAAATAAGATTCACTATGATCATTGTTAAACATCCGATCCTGAAGAAAGTAACATTAGATCATTTCTTTCAGATGTGAAACAAGATTCACTATGATCATTGTTAAACACCCGATCCTGAAGAAAGTAACATTAGATCATTTCTTTCAGATGTCAAATAAATTCGCTATGACCATTGTTAAACATCCGATCCTGAAGAAAAGTAACATTAGATCATTTCTTTCAGATGTCAAATAAGATTCGCTATGATCATTGTTAAACATCCGATCCAGAAGAAAGTAACATTACATCATTTCTTTCAGATGTCAAATACGATTCGCTATGATCATTGTTAAACATCCGATCCTGAAGAAAAGTAACATTAGATCATTTCTTTCAGATGTCAAATAAGATTCGCTATGATCATTGTTAAACATCCGATCCTGAAGAAAGTAACATTACATCATTTCTTTCAGATGTCAAATACGATTCGCTATGATCATTGTTAAACATCCGATCCTGAAGAAAGTAACATTAGATCATTTCTTTCAGATGTCAAATAAGATTCGCTATGATCATTGTTAAACATCCGATCCTGAAGAAAGTAACATTAGACAGTGTGGCACTGTATGGAGCAGAAACGTGGACATTACGATGAAGTGAAGAGAATAGACTGGAAACATTTGAAATGTGGGCATGGAGAAGAATAGAACGTGTGAAATAGACAAAATAAGAAATGAAGCGGTGTTCCTTAAACAGTGTGTGAATAAGGAATAATGCTGAAGCTGATCAGAAAGAGAAAAATAAATTGGCTGGGTTACTGGCCAAGAAGAAACTGCCTACTGAATGACGCACTGGAAGAAATGAGGAACTGAAAATGAGTTCGGGACAGAAGAAGATGAAAGACAATGATAGACAACATTAGGATATGGATCGTACGTGGAAACCAAAGAGGAGGCGGAAAAGAGGGAAAATTGAGAAATGCTGAGTTTGCAGTGACAATGAATTAATGAAAATCTTTGGAAATGAAAATTCTGCGATAACTATCAGGAATACCAAGCACAGAACTTAATAGAAGTTGTAATATTAGGAAAGAACTTGAGCTAGAATAAAAATATACTGCAACACGGATGGATTTCAGAATGGAGGAAAGTCGCATTCCGAAGAAAGTATTTCGATATGAATCACGAGAAAGAAGACTGTTGGTCTTATGAGACTACGATGTGGTCAGCAAGCAGTTCGAATAGGGACGGAACGGGCCCTTATATTTCGTTCCATAATGTCTGACACGAGATGTAAACATTGCCGGCAGTGGAGGAGAGCAATATAATTGCTATTCAACCAATGGCAGAGGTCTCATTCCACGCTTGACTTGAAGTTGGGCGGTCTGAAGCGTTCTACCCCCACCCAATTTCAAAACAAGCGTGGAATCAAACCTCTGCCATTGGTCCAATAGCAATTATACTTCACTCCTCCTCTGCCGGCAATGTTTACTTCTTCTGTCAGACATTATGGAACGAAGTATAGGTTCAAATCATGTTCTTGATGATTACGAAGATCTAATCAAGTACTATAAACAATGGTTTCACTCATATCTCATAGATAGGAAACAGAAAGTCGAAATCAATACAACTATGAAATGTACCTCGACATGGGGAACTATTAATAATGGAATTCCTCAAGGATCAATACTAGGTCCCCTACTTTTCCTAGTGTTCATAAATGATCTTACCTCCCTAATAAAAGATTTAGGTCATCCCATATTATTTGCAGATGACACAAGTATAGTAATTAGAGCCAGTAATTCCAACACATTCCAATCTTCAAAAAGGAAATTCTCTTCAAAATATGTGACTGGTTGTCAGTCAATAAATTAGTACTATATTAAATTGTAACAAAACTAATATACAAATCAAGATTTCAGGTATAACTCCCCGTAAAGTTGATTTGAACAATTTCGAGGGAAAAATTGTTCCGGAGCCGGGTATCGAACCCGGGACCTTTGGTTTAACGTACCAACGCTCTACCACTGAGTTAGTGTGCACTCGAAGTTGGTTGCTTGACGGTTGTCAGCCCACTTTGAGGTCTGTGGATATAGAGGGAAAAATTGGATCGGTATCGGTTAGAGTTCCCGGGTAGCTCAGTGGTAGAGCGTTGGTACGTTAAACCAAAGGTCCCGGGTTCGATACCCGGCTCCGGAACAATTTTTCCCTCGAAATTATTCAAATCAACTTTACGGGAAGTTATACCTGAAATCTTGATTTGCATAATACACGTCACTGTTCGTTAACAGAAAACCACAATTTAAGTCACACGGAGTTAGTGTGCACTCGAAGTTGGTTGCTTGACGGTTGTCAGCCCACTTTGAGGTCTGTGGATATAGAGGGAAAAATTGGATCGGTATCGGTTAGAGTTCCCGGGTAGCTCAGTGGTAGAGCGTTGGTACGTTAAACCAAAGGTCCCGGGTTCGATACCCGGCTCCGGAACAATTTTTCCCTCGAAATTATTCAAATCAACTTTACGGGGAGTTATACCTGAAATCTTGATTTGCATAATACACGTCACTGTTCGTTAACAGAAAACCACAATTTAAGTCACACGGAGTTAGTGTGCACTCGAAGTTGGTTGCTTGACGGTTGTCAGCCCACTTTGAGGTCTGTGGATATAGAGGGAAAAATTGGATCGGTGTCGGTTAGAGTTCCCGGGTAGCTCAGTGGTAGAGCGTTGGTACGTTAAACCAAAGGTCCCGGGTTCGATACCCGGCTCCGGAACAATTTTTCCCTCGAAATTATTCAAAACTAACATAATTCAATTTAAATCCTGTCCAAATTCAACCTCGCAAATTTCAAGCGCAATAATTAACAATAGGTCCCTATAAGAAACAACATGCTACTAAAAGTTTGTGTTGTACTAGTAGTCTATGTTATAAACCCCTTCTGTATATAATTCAACTAGACTGTGACTATAAATTAAGACTTTATAGCAGTATTAATTTTTTTATTTGTTTCATATTCTAGCTGTAAAGCAATATACGAATACCATGGAATGTTAATAAATACAATACAATAAAACCAAAGCAACAAAACCACCTGTATGGACATCTCTATTACATTGTCTAGTTTACTTTTTAATTAAATATTTTGTGCATATACCTGCATATCCTGGATAAAGCTGGATTATCGTCTACGTTTTTAATCTGTATAATGTTTGCTCTGTTGTAGGTCTGACGAAATAGCTTAAACGTAGAAAATCTTTTATTTCCAGTAGTTCGAAATGCCAAAGTTGACAATTTGTGAACAATAAGTTTACAATGATGAATAACATTAGGAAGAATATTTATCTTTGAATTTTTTTCATTGCCGTCGGTCATTATTAAATGCGTCTTGCTGATACAGAATAATGGCACACCGCTCTTTGTAATGGAATTATTAATTTTTCAGACAGTTCATTGTCCCGTGTTTACTCAGAAGAAGCGAAGGGGTTTGTCTCAAACCACTCATAGAAAACGCTATAAAAGGATTTCAACTTTGACAGGTCAACAATAAAGGAAATGCAATGAAATGCGTAGCAATAATTTATATTACAATTATGAAAGACAAGTTTCGAATATCTAGAACTAGATATCTGGACTAAACTCATCGTCTTCTGTGGAGACAGAACCAGAACTGACTCAATAAAATTCTATTTCCGGGAGGGATTTTTAATGGACAAAGCGCATATATGAAAATTTTTCCAAGTACTCTGGATTCATTGTGATTCATCTGTTTCTCTATGACCACACCGTAAACTTTCCAGTGTTCGATATGGTCTCCAGTTTAAAAGAGTCGTTAGCAACGAATAATTATCATTGTGTTTATTTAGTCAAATATCCGAAGACACGTCTGAACCCCACAAGTGACACCAACATGCCATCACTTATGAGGCAACTAGGCCAGAAGATAAAGAGGTAGGGTGGCAAGTTCCTTTCCCCTTCATTACCTACACCGCCGATTAATTGCATATTCGTATTCTACTAACCAGACTTCAGATGCTTACAAACAATTGTTCTTCCACTGACACATATCGTCAACTGAGATGTACTCCCTGATAATATTGTAAATTTTTTACTAACAACAATGTAACTTTTATTTAAAGCAATAATAATTCCTTTCTACAATTCACCTTAAACGCTCTCGTCAACAATGGGATTTGCTCTCCTCACAGCAACACAGTGTTCGTTATTGCACTCCACAAACGACAATGACAATTTACTTGGACTATTACGAAAAACACTGAACTATTAATCTTAACTAATATTTACAAAGCACTATTTACAACACAGAACTGTCAGTTCTCAGTTCACAGTTCTTCTAGCTCAGTCACTCGAGTTCACAGTATCTCGAACCACAGACCTTCAGAGACAGTCCACTATACTCGAACTCAGGTCCCTCCAACTGCGGTCCACTGCACTCGAACTCAGGCCTTCGGATGCTGACACAGTTGCGGACGCACACTCGAGTCGAACTCCGGTACTGGCTTGCTTGCTCTGGCTTACTCACTGAATGGCTGAATAAACTGAAAACTGCTCAAGTTCGCCCGCGTTTCTTCTTATAGTTACGAGAAATTTCTACGGGTATCCTCTGGAATTATCTGGATATCTCCACTTCGACGGACTTCTGGAAGAGTCGGGAGGGTACGCCCCCCCTTCACTCCGCACGTAGCAGTTGCGCGCGCAACCTCCCCTCGTCGCGTTGACGTAATACACCCCCTCTGCCCTTCAGCATGCAGATGCTCCCCGTACCAGCGTTTCGTCTGCCGCGCGCCCTATCGGACGCGTGTTTGAACCCCGTTGCAGCTGTCACAATATATCTACAGTCTTAGAAAAACGTTTTTACGCACAGATACTTTATAAGTACCAAAACGGAGGCAATGCGCATGATCAGACATACAACGAAACAAAACTAATTTCATTACCTCAACTATTCGTTCTCTTGTGAACCAAGTCGCTCGTTCTCTGTATATGCGCACTGCCTTCTTTCTGGGACTTATAAAGTATGTGTGAGACAAAACTTCTTTTCTAAGACACTGTACATACCAGCCAGAATCTCAATCAGAGATAGGATTATCATTATTGTTAAAAAAAAAAACAAATAAAATTTACTCTCAACTGAACCGAATAGGAAGAAAAGATTACATCCGATTTTCCGCGACTTCCGGGAGACTTCTTTATAATACTGGAACTTCCGCTGATAATTAGATCGCTGATTGCAAGAAAGAAGAATGTCAACGTACCCCTGTTATGATAAAAATAAAAAAATTCTCTTACGACTTTGCGACGCATTATAAAATTTTTTATGCTCGACCATGCCGAAATGTAGTAATTATACACCTGGTGGCAGTCCTTTAATGCATGTCATTAAAGTACACCTTCTCATTAAAGTACAGGTGTTCAGCCAATGACAAGTCAGCTTTGTACCGTTATAAAACCTCAGCCAATGACAAGTCAGCTTTGTACCGTTATAAAACCGCAAGTATCGATTATTCTCGGATATGCAATCGAAAGAGAGTTAGCGAAAAGTCACGGAGGCTGGAAATCCAATACTGTCGCAGAAGGCTATGTTCTGTTACTATAATAATTAGCGTTAATTGTAAATAATATTCAAATAAATTCAATTTGTCATCTCGTTTTTCAATGTCTAATTTAATTTCAATGTTATATCAAAGTTAATATTTAGTTTACTCTGTAGGTTCTTATAGGCTATCAAGGTCAATGTGGACATCTGTTCCTCGGAAAAAAAATCAATACTTTCGCGTCTGCGCACATCTCACAATTTACGAGGTATTGCTCAAGGTCAGTTAGATACAAATAAAATGAATAATTTCAAGTTAGAAATATGGTGGAGCATAAAAAGTCGTATGAAACTCGCCTATAATGGTAATTAAGAAGCTCGTATGAAAATTATGAAACTCACTTGCGCTCGTTTCATAAACATCCATACTCGCTTCTTAATTACTATCATTATAGGTTCGTTGCATAATGTACTAATAACTGATGGCTATCGGTATAATCAGACCCCAGATATTATGACGTTATTGAAACTTTCTGTGGACATTATTTCTTTTTGTAGCAATCCTAATTTTTTTCCTATATTTTTCAGCGACTTTTCAATAAAATACTCATCTCAACTGGAAATGCAATTTGTCCTGACACATTGTTTTGTTGTTGTAATAATACTCTGAGGCCATTTTCGAAAATGAATATCAAATGACGTGAACTGTAAACAAGACATTTCCAACTGCTCGCTCTGTGACGTCATACGTCTCTGCTCTTTAGCTCCTTGAGAAGGGAAGCATAGGTAAAAGAGCGAAGTAGGAGGAGTGGAAGTGGAAGGGATGGAGATGTTTAAATAGCGGAGACCCAACACTACCCCCCTCCCCTCACGAGCTCTACCAGTTCTGCTCCGAGAGGGGAAACGCGCTTCGACGTCACAGGTTGTCCATTTGGAAATGACTGCTGTGAATGAAACAGTGAAAAATGATGAGCTTTGTAAAAATGTGAATGGAAATTTATTTTTTAAGTTAAATTCTACGATGGAAAGGAAAATCGAATCTCCATCTCTCCATAATTTCAGCGTTATACATACTATAGTGAAATAGTAAAGACGTGCACTCACATAATTAACAATCTGGTGGTGTGGAAGAGAAGGCCTGATGGCCTTAACTCCACCAGAGTGAAATAAATAAATAAATAAACGCAACTTACTGAACTGATAAACTGAAATGAACTGCGTAACGTTGAAACAAGAGTTGAATCACCAGTGAGATTTCAACTATAGTAATTACGTAAGTCATATTTTATATTAATTATAACGTTATAGTAGAAGCCGGAGAATATGAAGACTATTTCGTTTGGAAGGAAAATTCTGATGAAATACTTTTGAGGATTAAAATATATATTAAAATATATATTTATATTGTTCTCCCACGAGCTTACCGACCATGAGATCTAGGAGTATGGGCGGTAGTTACCAAGTGAGTGCCGGGGACTGTGGATTGTTAATTGTCGACACGGAAACACAATCACGATATTTATCGGTATTTTCATGAGTAAAATATTGATACATTAATACAATACTAAATACTAAAGGCTTTACCAACAACCAAAAATGTATTTAAAAATAGGCTTAGGGACTTTACTAATAGATAGTAATTATACACAGTATTTAAAGGGTGTAATTGATATTTTGCTATTGAAGTGTTGTATCAGTGAAGAATTATGTTGTGTCACTGAAGTGTGTTGTGTCAGTGAAGTGTGTTGTGTAAGTGAAATGTGTTCCTGTCAGTGAAGCTTTATAGTTTATAGTGGCAGTGCAAAGTATTTGAACAGTGAAATGTGTTTGAAGTGTTAGTGAAATCAGGATAGAATCAGTGAAATGTGTCGTAGTTCCAGTGCAGTGAGTGAGTTGACAGCGAAATGAGTGTAGTGTTGAAAGGTACTTGTGCAGATATGAACATATCATACTTGTGGGTTTTAGTTCGAACTTAGGTTTAAGATACAAATTAGATTTACTTTAAATGTTATTTTAAGTGATCGTACTTCATTTAATTTAGGATGTTCCCTGTTATTGTTATTATTATTATTATTATTAGTATTAATTATTATTATTAATTGTGTTTATTATTGTCACTATTGAGTGTAATTAGTTACCACTGCCACCGGGTATATACCCATTGCAGTGTGAATAAATACATACATACATACATACATATCGATATGCGATTGGTTTGTGCACACGTAACTATATGCATATAAACCCAAAAAGAAAGTTAATTTCTGCGGTTTTCATTCGAGAGAAAGGCCAAAAACCACGCTGATAGTGTTACCAGTAAGAAGCTTGTAAGTACAAATAGAAAGCCATTTAAATGTGTCAGTAATTCCAAGAAAGTTTAATCCGTTAAAACTATTGGAAAAGGGATACCA
Source organism: Periplaneta americana (assembly GCF_040183065.1). NCBI lineage: Eukaryota > Metazoa > Arthropoda > Insecta > Blattodea > Blattidae > Periplaneta > Periplaneta americana. The sequence continues at coordinate 52,772,936 of NC_091132.1, forward strand.
GTTGTTTCCCTACACTTAGCTCTGAAGCATATCAGAGTTTCAGCAATTTCGGTGCATAGCGAAAGATTGTTTTCTAAAACGGGAAAACTTTGGCCTCCACATTGTTCCTAACTAAAGGCGAAACATGGCGATACGCTCATACGAATATTCATAAAAGGGGATGTTTAACGGACGGTATCGGTGTTAATGTTATGGAGTTAATGCAAATATTCTCTAATGCAAGTTTAGTTTTGTTAGCATCTTGATACATTTTCTCAAAATGTAATTCATAAAAAAGCATAGCTTACATGTTTTAAATGTAAATACATCTTCCTGTGCTCAATTTTACCGCAATTAAAATTTTCCTCCTCTATTCATTTTTATATTACCAGTCAAAATCCTGTAATCCTCTCGCTTCCATCATGAAAATAACACCCTTCAGCTATGCTTTCTCATATCTTTATTTTCCTTTATACCCTTTGTGATACATTCTAAACTCCTTTTTGGCAACCTATTTGCATCCATCCTGTTCACATGACCTTTCGGACATATGTCCAAACCATTTTAATTGTTCAATTTCCATAAACTGTATACTCGTAATAGAATTTTTGAAGTTAATATATTCTCTTATTGTGTCACTTCCAATTCTATTCACTTTAGTTTAGTATATCGTGCTACATCTTTAAAAATCTAGTTCTCTCTGTCGACTGTATTTTGATTTAAAAATTGGCATTCATATTCCATGTTTCTGCATCGTAAGTTATTAAACTTTTGACTCCTGATTTTAAATATGAATTTTAGTTTCTCTACACAATATCTTTATCTCACGAAAATCTGTTCTGCATTGCTATTGCAGATCGACACTTAATTATTATTGACGTTGTTATTTAAGAATCACTGTATTCCTCTTTTTTCATTGTGTCATCTATAAAGCCACAAATATATATGGTTTAATCAAATGTATTCTATTGACATTGATATTCATCTCTTATCGATATATGGAAATCGAAGCCCATCAATATTACGCCAATAATACATCTAAAGCAGCGGTGACCAAAGAGGGTGTCGTGATTACATCGTCTAATCACAGACATTCAAACGGGTACGAGGAGTTTCCTGTACATTGCTGTGTGTTTCATTCATGTATTGAAGGCAAGCAGTGGCGATATCATGTCGCTCTACAAACTCTGTTTCTACAAGCAGTAGGAGATGGTTTCTAAAGAATGAGAAAGAGAACGTCTTTGTTGTTCTGTCGGGCAAAATGTAATATGTTTACTTTGCTCAACGGTTCAATTAGGAGTATATAGAAACAATTTCCACACTGAATAATGTATTATTATTATTATTATTATTATTATTATTATTATTATTATTATTATTATTATTATTATTACTGACCACAAAGTATGTGTTTCTATAATTCTTCCGTACGTGCATGAATATTGATATTTTTAGATCTTCTCCCTAGAAGGATAAAATTATTAGGTTTTATTTCAATTTTAATCTTCTTAATCTTTAGAAGATGGTAACTATTTATTAGTTTTCATTTAATAATAATATTGTAGAAAATCTGATTCAATATTATGTGCCAACGAACAGTTAAACGCCAGGAATTGACATGACTTAAATCATAGCCAGGGAGAGAAATATGAGATAAATAAATGTAAGGAAGTCAGCTACCGAATGGGGTTTGAAATATCTCGTGCTCTAAAACTTTTAATAGAATAAATTTCTCAAAAGAGTGATGATTAAAATAGCTTAAATGACTTATCCATGAGAAGTTTTTAATTTTGCAAAACTACCAATTTCTCGTCCAAGTATCGACAGAAGAATTTAGAAAATTCCTGATTATATTCATGAGGAAGGTTAAAAAAAGAAGCAAGAAAAATCGTATATTACTCACTGGCTCTTGATGACAGCAGTGACATTACTGATACAGCAAAGCTTGAGATTTTTATCCGCGGGATTGATCAAGATATTAGTAGGCCTACAGGAACCACCACTGGTTGTAGTTTTCATGCCAAGTACCTTTCCTCCGTCTCTTTACTTCATAGGTTGTCTGTCGCATGTAATCACTGCAGTTCGGGTTTTGGCCACCGCTGTTCTAAAGGCACACAACTAGATAGTGACAGTTGGGTTGAGTTCACAGTTCATTGTGATATTGTTTTAACATTTACTTCTTTTTTATCTTTAGCTGCAAGCATTTAGTAACGGGGTTCCATTTACTTTCATCCATCTAACGCTGATTGGCTAGTATTTAAAGTTTCCTTTGTGACATGTTTTGAGTTCTGCTAATATTTGGTATTTTTTTTTCCGGAATTCCTTAAATCGGAATACAATAAATAGAGAATAACTGTAGTCAATTAACAGAATAGTTTATATCTATAACAAATTATAAAAATATATTCCCTTAAAATCTTTCAATAAAATTATACTGTACACTGACTTCAGATTTATTTGATCCAGCATCTTAACAAACCCTTCAAAAGGAAAGAAATAACGTAGCGCCTACCTTGTATCCGAGATAGGCAAGCAGCAAGGCTTCTGTGAGACTGATAATGGCGAGGATAACTTGTATCACCCATAGTGACAGGGAGCGATTCACCCATAGAATCGCCTCCCAGTTGATGATTGGACTCTCCTGGAATTCTTCCTCCGTCAAGTTAGTCGACGCGATATACGCGGTATTGTTCGCAGGCTGACACCCATAACTGCAAAGACGCAAAATACAATATATAATTAAATTATATGTATGTATACATGACAATTTGTAACATAAATATACTTTGCCCCTCGGTTTACTCTCCTAACTTCACATCATAATCGTAATACACGTTCACAGCACAATCTGTTGCTATCAATACCACGTCAACAGACATCTCTGTACTAAAGTTCTTTCTCAATAGCCATGGCCCGCTCATGGAATTCGCTGCCGCTGGAAATCAGGGTAGTCTTAGTCCTCAGTTGTTTAAAATTAGGTTGTTTAGAAATATTTTAAATGCACAGAATTAGTTTCTTTAGGTACAATTTTTATTTATTATTATTATTATTATTATTACTATTATTATTATTATTATTATTATTATTATTATTATTATTTTACACATTCATTACTTTATTTTTCCATTAACACTTATATCTAGGTAACTGTCATTGTCTCAATGTAACAAGCGCTGCGCTGATCATACTAATTCTACTTTTCCATTAGTTGTGAGATTACATTCATATGTATTAATTCTTTTTTTTAAGTTAATACTGTATACTAGAATATATTTTCCTGTTTGTGATTATTTATTGTCTCTTTTTTATTATATATTTATTTATTATTGTTATTTTAAAGTTAATACTGATTGTGTATATATATTCAATCTCTCTTTTCTACTTAATTATGTTTATTACTATTTTTAAGTTAATATATGTATACCAGTATGTATTTTTCTGTATGTGATTTGATCCTGGTTGAGTGGAAGAGAAGGCCTGATGGCCTTAACTCTGCCAGGGAAAATAAAACTATTATTATTATTAAATAAATAAAACTATTATTATTATGTATCTTACGAAGACACAGCCAGAATGATATCACTTACTTACTGGCTTTTAAGGAACCCGGAGGTTCATTGCCGCCCTCACATAAGCCCGCCATTGGTCCCTATCCTGAGCAAAATTAATCCATTCTCTATCATCATATCCCACCTCCCTCAAATCCATTTTGATATTATCTTCCCATCTACGTCTTGGCCTCCCTAAAGGTCTTTTTTCCCTCCGGCCTCCCAACTAACACTCTATATGCATTTCTGGATTCGCCCATACGTGCTACATGCCCTGCCCATCTCAAACATCTGGATTTAATGTTCCTAATTATGTCAGTTGAAGAATACAATGCGTGCAGTTCTGTGTTGTGTAACTTTCTCCATTCTCCTGTAACTTCATCCCTCTTAGCCCCAAATATTTTCCTAAGAACCTTATGATATTACGAATAAATTCATATCTATGGAAGACCTCTATGAATGGTGTACTAGAACAGCACTGCGTTTCGTAAGTCTTACTTTAATAAATGATTTTAATACTCGTCAACCTTCGGAAGTTTGTAAGCGTATGTTGTAAACTATTTACTGGAAATGAACTATTTAATAATGACGTAATGGCGAATGAGGGAACAGTAAATCAATTAATGTTGGTGTAACATCTCCTCCATAGGCGGAGTTATGGGGGGCACGACGAGGACACTGCCCCCCCCCAAACTGGTCTGAACTCATTTCTTTTTTATTAACGTTAGAAAATCTTGAATTCAAAAAATCTTTTTTGCTTTTGTTTATGATCAAGTTTCTGTGCATAAATTGATAAATTAATGTCTTGAGATGATGTGTCTGGACTATAATATTTATTTTAAATTCTTGAATGTAGCCTATAAGAATTTCTATACCTCATTTGAGGAATGGAAGCACTGTAATGTTTCTTTTATAAGAGCCTGTACTCATGTGTTAGAAGTCTGTATACAAACTTCTTAAAGTAGTAGTTGCGACCCATGATTACTTAGCAAAATATCCTTTTGAATTACCGCATTTTCTCGAGTACCCCGCTCCCTCGAATAAGCCTCGCACCCCACTCTTTTTGTTCTGTATGTGATGTTGTAATTTAATTTCCTGAATGAGGATTCGATCTTGTGTGTGTTTTGGTTTTCGTGTGTTAAGGTGATGTATTTTTTTTGTTCTTGTGTGTTTGTTTCTTGTAAATGTGTTTTCTTTTTTTATGGTGTTATCTATTATATTGGGGTTGTATACATATTTTATTGTGCTATGTATTTGGCGATGAGTATTTGTTCATCGATGCCTTCCTGGTATGTTGAGTAGTCTATGTACCTTAGCTCGAAATGCGGCATGAATTCTTTGTATAATGTGTGTAATATATTAATTTACAATTTCTATGCACGATATTTAAATATATTGCTGGACATAAATTTATTGGCATTAGCTTGTTAGGGAACAATTTGTAATTCGTGATTTTTTTGTCGAAGTTTAGGTTTCTGATTCATAGACTAAAGTAGGTCGTGCTAAAATATTGTACATCGTTAATCTTGTATGCTTCTGTACTAAATTAGGTTCGGAAACTGAATTGATAATGCCGATAACTTTTACGAAATTAGTTATTTTAGTATTGATATCGTTTCGGATATAAAACGAAATACAGAAATTTTGGAATAATTGACCGTGCAACCTATATTAAATTTTCTTCAAATCTACAGAGTTAATTGGAAACATGTCGAGAGAATGTCAACAGAAAGCTGGCCAAAGGCAGTGCTACATGATCGCCCTTCTGGACAACGATCTGTTGGAAGATCATTCAAAAGATGGCATGAGACCACTGAGACCACAACAGACCACTAGCTCTAGTGCTTGAATTGGATGATGATCGTTTTATTACTATATTAGCCGCATAAATTTCATATCGTTTAATATGTTCATATTGTGTTATTAGGTTGATGCATAAGTTCTTATAATTTAGTTCGTAATCACAACAATGCGTTGTTAGGAGATTGTTTATCGTTTGTCATTTGTTATTTCGGGTATTGTGCTATAAATATGTCTTGGATTTTGAGGATTTGAAGAACATTTGTGCTATTTGTGAGCTGAAGAATATGGAGTTCAAGTGAAAAGAAATAATACTTTCAACATATTCTTCTGTTTGAGTTTAATAGAGGAGCAAAGGCAGCGGAGACGGTTCGAAACGTTTGTACCATTTACGAGTAGAATGCCATTGGAGAAAGAACTGAAAGAAAGTAGTTCTGTCGTTTCAAAGAAGGCCATTTTGACCTGAGTGATTCTCCACCTTTAGGAAGACCATGGGACTTTGAAGAAACATTCTCCATGCTTTAATCCATGACGATCCACTTTAGTCAACTCAATAATTGACAGATATGAGGAATTCTGACGAGACAACCATCGTGCAACTTTTACATTCCATGGACAAGGTTAAAAAATTGGGTGTATGTGTACTGAACACTTTAGGTGAAAAGAACAAAAATCAGTGGATGACTATTTGTGCCTCTTTGCTTGGTCGTCATCTGTTAACTCGTGAACAACTTCGACCGTTCCTATCATAGATTATTACCGGTGACGAAAAATGGCGCATTTATGTCAACGTCAATAAAAACAAGGAAAGCAACAGCTGAGCCCTAACAAAAATGCAAACCCGTACAAAAGTTGGGTCCATCCAAAGAAGCTGATAATATGGGATAAAAAAGACATGTACTACGAATTCCTCGCCACGAATGTAATCACAACTACTGACATTTATTGCCAACTCAGACACTTTGCGACCGCAATTAAAGAAAAGCGACCGAGAAGACTGCATCAAGTGCTGCTGCAACATAATAATGCACGCCCTGCCGCACTCCGCTAACACGATGAATCAGGAGCCTGGCTTGGAGGTGATTCCACATGCCCCACTTTCTTCCGAACTTGCGCCCTCAGATTTTCACTTTTTCCGTTCTCTATCCAACAATCTTCAAGCGAACTACTTTTATAGCGTAGATGCTTTACAAACTTGGCTTGACGACTTCTTTAACTCCAAACCTGCAGATTTTGTATAATGTAGGAGAAAATATATTTACTGATTAATTTCTGCCTTTAATTCATCTCAAATAACAACTTTTATCTAATACTGGTATTTAAACTGGTCTTTAATTCACAGTCCTAAGCAACCTAAACAATGACTGTATTCACAGCAGTGAATTATATTTTTTTCAATCACTCACTCCGTGACAACTAACACATTGGCTACAATAAAGTCCACGAATTCATTCATTTACGAGTATAACTTCTTCACAAACAACATATTACAAAGAAAAAGTCTACAATTTAAAATTAAATTTAGATACCAGCACTACCTGTAAATTCGATGAACTGTCTCTATCAAGAGGCTTGAAAACGAGATTCTGCACTGACTGTGTGCTCTTTTATCCTATTTAATTATCGCTTTTTGTGTGGAAAAATATCTCTTACATTGACAGGCGACAGCACGTGACATGTGGCCAAGCTTTTCATGCATGTTACTGATCCCTGTTCTTTTTAATACATCACGTACATGCAAGTCATGTCCGTTGAGTGATGAAATATGAAAATGGGCGTGAATATGTGAGCGACCACAGTTTTTACCGTGTCGAACTACAGGCGAAACTGTGCGTAAAAATCCTTGTAGCTTAATGAACGCTTCTGTATGACCTTTTTCTGCATGTTGGAAAATTAAAACTCTTTTTTAACGTACGAAATAAGGTGAACTGCTCTTTATATCTCGGAATCAGTACGATAGTATAAAAGTTGCACACTGTTAAATATTATGAATATCTAAAATATTTTCTTTCTAACAGTGGGTACGCGACTCTTCGTTTTTCACCTATACGAAGTTCTGCAGACCAATTTACCGACAGAGCTATTGCCCAGAGCGTACCATAGGAGGCCGATCTACGCTACACTCGCAATGAGTTGAGATGTTGATAGAGAGTTTTGGGATGTTACAAGAGAATCGAAGTTCCAGGAGAAAACTTCTGTGTTACTTGGACCACGAGCTTATCCAACACAAGTCATAAGTCGGGGGTACGCCGGAAATCGAACCCGGGATACACAGGATTACAAGTCAAGCGTTTTAGTTTCTGGTCCGCCGTAAGTCAGAAGAGATATATACGCAAAATATTTCATTGTTTTCTAGATGGTAGTGAAATTATTTCGGATGTAGGGAGTAGAGTTATTGAATCTAATTTTCTTCCACCATTGGATTGAACGATTATGGCAGTATAAAATATATGTTTACATATGTATTTACTTAGCCTGATAATATATTTACTTATTCTGAAATGTATTTGCTTGGCCTCACGAGTTATTCCTTTGGTTTGAATTGTAAATTAGTTTAAAATAGCGTGTGGAAGGGTCTCAGACTAGCAATTTCAGGTTAATATAGTTTATAAGTACGATTCTACGGAACAATAAGGGTGTAAATGTTTGTTTTATTTGAAGTGTTATATCAGTGAAACGTGTTGTGTCAGTGAAGTTACTGTTTATAGTGTCAGTGAATAGTTTTGACCAGTGATAATTTATAGTGTCAGTGAAATGTTCTATAGTGTCAGTGAAATGTGTTACATAGTGTCAGTGAAATGTGTCATAGTGCCAGTGCAGGGAGTGAGATGAGACTGAAGTGAAAGTAGTGAAAGAACATCAATGTGCATCTCATATTTATGTATAGGCTATAGAATGCATGTTGTAATGAAAAGTTAGGTTCACTTATTAATTACGTAGTACGTTACTTTAATAATTGTAATTTTATTATGTGTAAATTGCAATTATTGCGTGTAAATTGTAATTATTGTGTGTAAATAAGTTACCACTACTACCGGATGTTTACCCACTAGCAATGTACATACATACATACATACATACATACATACATACATACATACATACATACATACATACATACATACATACATACATATATACATACTGTACATAAATTGGAGATTTTAGAATTATCAATATAAAGTGATATACAGAAGTGTTTACAGGCTTGAAATATGTTTGTTATCCTTTCTGAAAAACATATGGTCAGAATGGATCGGTTTCGTTATTATTGGTATGTATTCCTCTGTGTTTATTCTTATTTTTATTGTGTACATTTATATTTACTTGTCTCTTTTTCATTTTATTGTGTAAATCGTATTCCCTTCCAACTTAACAGAAGTAATGTGTAATTACTTAAATCGGATACAGTAACAAAATTGTATGTTTAACTATGTAACCAGGTGTTACTCTTGGTTGAGTGTAAGAGAAAATCATATGATCCTAACTCGGCCAGTTTAAATAATAACCATCATCATCATCATCATCATCATCATCATCAGCAGCAGCAGCAGCAGCATTGAATGAATTTGCAGCAACACTATTTAATGTAAACAACGTAATACCTTATACACATGTATGATTTGGGCGATTACAATAATGACTTTAAATCAAGTGCTTCTATAGTTAGACAGACAGACAGACAGGCAGGCAGACAGACAGACAGACGGATAGACAGGGAGGCAGACAGACAGACAGACAGACAGACAGACAGACAGACAGACAAAGTGAGCAAGCAAACAAACAAATAAGAAATTGTTTCGACATGCGGAAAATAGTGTTGTCATAGAACAATAATTTTAGACGAGGCAAAAGACAACATTTTTCGGAGCGCGAACGTACCTCATTTGTTACATGATTACGTACAATTCCCGGTCTCTCTAATTGCACATACAGCGAGTATGAGTGGATCTTCATACTGATAATAATTGTTAATGAGTTGTATTATCAGGACCATCTGTTTGTTTTTATTTAGGTCAAATTGTGACGTGTTTTCAAGTGCAGCACAATTTAAATAAGAATGTATGTTTATAGGGCAAGTTTATCAAACGGAAAAATAACCTGAAGATTAAAGATATTATTATGTTTTGCTACTCTACTTTCTAACTTAAATACCAAAGGTACAATGAGCATGTAACTCAATTTGCCTACTTCATCGCATGTCACTTCACTCCACTTCGCTGAGTGTTCATTCTTCCAGCGATTAATCTAAGGTTATTTTCAGTAAAACTCAGTATTTAGTGAATGAGACTCGTGCTGAAATTTAACTTTGCGCAAAGGTTCGAGTATCGTTTGAGTTGATTATTTGTTTAAGTTTTTTTGAATGTACCATTTATGTAAGAAAAAGAAAAATAATTAATTATAATTATTTAACTAGCTAGTGAGTACAAATTAAAATTATAAAACAAAAATGTTTCTAGCCACTACCGTAAGAACCAGACTCGTGTACGGTGTAGTCTTAGCCAATAATATAACATAAAATTTACAAAGACAGCTTAGTAAATACAGTAAGTAACTTAATGCAACCAATAAATAACACAAAAGAGTAAAAAAGAAGTAAAAGAAAAAGGGAGAGAAAACACATTTAATAAAATTTGTCAATAAGACAGAAGCCATTGATATTCAATAAAAGCATGAATATAGTCGACAGAAATAAAAAGTAAATTTATGTATTTATTTTGCTAATAATTGTAACATAAAATATAATATAAACAGAAAAAAATTATGCAAATCTAGTCTTTCAGGTAAAGCTCCCTGTAAAGCAGATTTGAATAATTTCAAGGGAAAAATTGTTCCGGGGCCGGCTGTCGATCCCGGGACCTCTGGTTGAACGTACCAACGCTCTACCAACTGAGCTACCCGGGAATTCCACCCGACACCGTCTCAACTTTTCCCTTTATATCCACACAACTCGCGTGGGCTGACGAAACGCCAGAGATCCATATCGACTGCACACAATCTCTGTATGACTTGGAATTTTGTACCTTCCTCTGTCTCCGCATATGATCCATATATCGTAATGTCGTCTATCATCTGATATCTTCTTCTACCTCGAATTCTTCTCCCGTTCACCATTCCTTCTCTAACCTCCAGGTGAATAGACGGCAATTTGTCATTGCGTAATGCCGAAATTACATGTTAGTTGTTACCTTACTTAAAACTAAAGAAATTGAGTGATTCAAATTTTAGAGTTTTTCTTCAGAAATTCTCTCGATACAAAAACTGTTTAAGCGATAGGCGAAGACGATTCAACTTCGACAACTTATGAGAATATAATTATCGTCGTTTACTGTAACGCTGGTAACTGCATCGATGATGACGAGGATTGAACCTTGCAAGGTGTGTACTACAGTACGTTGTTTTTCTTTTCCTTCTGACTGTACGGAGATACAGTAGCATGTTTACGTCGTCTGACATTGCTGCCTTGAACTGCCAAGTACGAAGCAATTTCAATCAAGGTGTATAATGATCATTCGATTGAGTATTCTGGTATCTGACTGGGACATAACTAAGTAATTACGACCTCGAATAACTAGATCAATCATGAAGAAGTATCGAGGAATAACACTAAATGCTTTAGTAGTTTGATGTTGAGGGCCGTAGTAATTTTGGGTTAGACAGTAATTAAATTAACTTTCAGGCTTACTGGTCTGTCCAGTAAAGATCTGCTTCTATAGAATTTCTATGACTTGTGCTTCTCCTTTTATCCTTTTCAGACTATATATTTAGTCTGTTCCATTAAGAGAAAGACAATCGATTCAGTGCTATGAAAAGATGATTAATAAATGGAATTCAATTACACCAGAGTAATTAGCTGAGAGGATCATAACCACTTCTGGTCGTAATTAAGAACATTGTAAGAGGTGGCCAATTATAACTCTAAGGATATGAGAAAGAACAAGCTTTTCATAAAAATCATCACCACTTCTGCTCTTATTAAAATAGATAATTTCGTAGGCAAAAGCTAATGTGAATATCGATGTCATAGTTGTGACACATTATGCATTAGAGTCGTGGAAAACAATAGTTGTACTTCGTCAAGATTCGGTTTTCCTTGAAGACACTCGAGCAGTGTCATCGGATCCGAATCCTTTTGCTCAGTCCTATAGTATAGGTCTCGCAAGTAGGGAATACCGACGAAAGGAATACGAATCAAACAATGCGATAAGGAAGAGAGGGCGAAGGAAAGGTCACGGGATAGCTTGAATGATATTCAAGACAACAGTCGGAAGAGAAATAGCATCGATAGAATCAGTCTTGCGTTGTGATAATTACATAACGACTTTAGTTTGTTCCATTGCATGTGAATACGTGTCTTGTATCGCACGGTATTATTATTATTTCATTCGTAAACATATGTTGCGCGTTTAATTAGCTTCGAAGTTTTCTTTTGCTACGTTCTTCATTTCCACAGCGATGTCCTCATCTGTTCATCTTCTTGGAAGAGGCAGTAATTCTAACGGCCGGCATCTCTCGCCCCCTCGGCGTGCCTACATACACACATCAAAATAGACAGCAACGCCACCATTGCTTTTCGGTAATCATTTCTTGCTCGAGCTATAGCTACCTAATCTCATCTGACCGGACACGCAATGTGAGAAATCTTGTCCTGCTCAACAAGTTATCTTTGTACACAATCCAGTCTATATTGACATTAATTTGGAGTGATTTATTAAGGGATGCATTCAAGACTAATTTAGAAAAATGTTACACGAATTATCCTTGCATCAAAAGCGGATGGTTATTCCACCGGAATGTTCCCTGAATCAAATGATTCTATTTTAATTATTTGCATATAATAACAGATAAGAAACATGTTACAGGAATGAAAGCTCTTCGGACCAAAATGATCGTATTTTAATTATTTAAATACAATTTCAATTAAGTAACATATTAAACGATTTATCCTTCTATCAAACACGGATATTCCCTGGACCAAATGTCCCATTTTAATATTATAATTACTTTATATTTCATTTCTAACAAGTGCAGCGAAGCGCACGGGTATGGCTAGTAGGCCTATACAATGAATTATTATATAAATTACGCAATTAGTAGCAAATGCCGTTCTCAGACAACGAAATTCGAACAAGATCGTCAGTATTTTACGTGGTCAAGGAATAGACATCTGGACTCTGCGACACGCACTAATAGTATAGACTATAGTTGAGACCGGATCAGGCCGGAAAGCCTCAATGAGCAGTAGCTGCAGTACAATACAACTTTGCAATCAATATATTGACTGCTAAACTTTATACTTTCTCATGTGGTGACCGTTGCTATTTATGAAGTTCATCAGATCTTGCGAATGATTCGTCGTCCTATATTTTCCTACAGACAAACGCGTCAAGGATGTTGGACACAAAATTTACATAATAGAGAGTTTATCTAGGAAGGACTACGAGTGCTGTACCATGTGTTCAAAGACTGGAGAAACGCTAGAACAAGTGCATTCAAGCACATGGAGAATACTTTGAAGAAGATCATGTGAAAGTGTGAAGACACATATTTTTTTTTATTTTATTTGGTTATTTTACGACGCTGTATCAACATCTCAGGTTATTTAGCGTCTGAATGAATTGAAGGTGATAATGCCGGTGAAATGAGTCCGGGGTCCAGCACCGAAAGTTACACAGCATTTGCTCGTATTGGGTTGAGGGAAAACCCCGGAAAAAACCTCAACCAGGTAACTTGCCCCGACCGGGAATCGAACCCGGGACACCTGGTTTCGCGGCCAGACGCGCTGACCGTTACTCCACAGGTGTGGACGACACATTATCATATCATATCATATCATATCATATCATATCATATCATATCATATCATATCATATCATATCATATCATATCATATCATATTACATTATATTATATTGTCTTTGGACCATTCTTCAAATTTCTTCAGACTAATTATGTTATTATTGTGTCCAGTTAAACTACACAAATCTACACTATCTGAAATATTACATGAATCTATAACAGAAAATCGATCATTTTAGACTTATCACGTTATTCCCATGAACTATTCATATGCAATTTTCTCGGATAAAGTTTCTAGTAGACAAGGAATATTGACAAAATTCCACCAATCCAGAAATTGTTCCAAGAAGGCAGGATGTCCAAAATGACTTTTAAAGTGAAAAGTTTATGCACTTGTCTGTCGAAAAAACTGGTCACATTTCGCGTTAATACAGCTACGTCACGCACGCGATAAGAACCTCGCTGTTCCACTCAAGCTGGAAATAGGTTTAGCAAGTGTAAATACTTAACAAAATATGCAATTTAATTTTAATTTTAAGTATAAATTAATTTCAGTGTAATATAATTTAGTAAATATAAATGCTGAGAGTAAAAACAGTTAATTTAAGGGGGTTAATGGGTGGAATTTTGGTCATTTACAATCGAAGATCGCATTTTCGTTTTCTTGTAAAAAATTAATCAGAAATGTTTTATTTATATGTTGAGCAAGTTCCAATGCTCTGCGGCGCTTGAAAGCATAGAAATTACGCAATATATAGATGGCTGGACCTTTGAGCTTCAATTCCATGCACATTTTACAAGCTTTTTTTTTCTCATACTTTTTTAGTACATTTCATCAGGTTCGAAGTGTAAAGACTGTTACAATTTTGATGATAGGAACATAATATATTTACTGTACGTTCTATAGACTGTTGTTAACAAAATATTGCATGGGTTTTGTGACTAAATGAATACTTTTTAAAATAAAAAATTAAATATTTATAGTGGCAATGGAAAAGTTATATTTTTAGGTACGCAGTGGTTATACTTTTTTCCCCTTTTGTAGTAAAGATATAGGAAAATTAATGCGTAATGTTTTTTTTTTCTAAATATACCACTGGTCTTAGAAAAAAATTTCACATATTTTACTAAATGACTTAGGGACTCATTTTCATTTTAAATTATGTAAATTTTTAAAAATATTTTTGTTAGCTCAAAAACTAATTCACTCACATCATTATCTATCACATCGTGATTATGTGTACAGAAAATCAAGAACGTAGCTTGAAAAATGTAGAAAATATAAATTTCACCCATCACCCCACTCAACATAGTCTGATTTTAATGCACTGTAATATTAATTTCCAAATGAATTCAGTCCTTTGTACTAGTAACATTATTATTACTCAAAACGATATGAAAGGAATTATTGACATCATACCGATGTGTGATCGTTTCAACTATCAACTCCGTTGATGTCTCAAGACAAGGCCTCATGGAATGAGAAAACATTACGTAACAATTAACGACAAGATTCCGCCTTGTTAAATTTAATTGCAGGTTATGTAAAGACAGGAGTAAAAAGAACATAAGAAATTTATTTCAAATATCAAATCAAATATACAATCCCAAATAAAACAGGAACAGCATACATATTTCACAAAATTACAGGTTTTTCGTTATCAGGGGTGATGAAAAAGGTATATTTGTCTTAATATTTGGGAATAGATTTTTACAAAAGAAAATACTTTCTCGTTATACTTCAGAATGGACTGAACTGAAATTGGAAACAAACATATAACCAGCATATAATCTACGCACATATCATCACACTTATTGCAAACAGAGCTGATCTCAATTCATTCGTGACAGAGAAACCTTCAAGCAACACGAACAAAGGTGATACATGTTGCAATAACAGAGAAGCAGGTGGCGAATCCTTACATTGTGTACAGCATTGTAGCCATCTGTTACACTTGAGAACTGTCACATGCCAGAGCGCGAAGATCTAGCAAGAGCTTCTGAACATAATCATGAAGACTAACAACGTGTACACCATCTTAACAATACAATATTACGTAAAGAAAAGATACGCATAGACATCAGTGGCAGTTTCTGTGCAGGTTGCAGCGTCGAGGAAGAACCACCTAATAAAAACAGTGATGTGAATTCATTTTCGTCACTATTTACCCTTCTGTTAATTCTGTTAAATATATTGAAATAATTAGCGTTGAAATGATTATTGTATATCCATTAGAGTATTTTTTATCACTTACTTACTTACTGGCTTTTAAGGAACCCGGAGGTTCATTGCAGTCCTCACATAAGTCCAAAATCGATCCCTCTCCTGAGCAAGATTAATCCAGTCTCTATCATCATATCCCACGTCCCTCAAATCCATTTTAATATTATCTTCCCATTTATGTCTCGGCCTCCCCAAAGGTCTTCTTTCCTCCGGCCTCCCAACTAACACACTGTATACATTTCTGGATTCGTCCGTACGTGCTACATGCCCTGCCCATCTCAAACGTCTGGATTTAATGTTCCTAATTATGTCAGGTGAAGAATAAAATGCCTGCAGCTCTGTGTTGTGTAACTTTTTACATTCTTCTGTAACTTCATCCCTCTTAGTCCCAAATATTTTCTTAAGTACCTTATTCTCAAACACTCTTAACCTCTGTTCCTCTCTCCAAGCTAGAGTCCAAGTTTCACAATAATACAGAAAAAAACCCAGTGATATAACTGTTTTATAAATTCTAACTTTCAAATTTTTTGACAGCAGACTGGATGATAAAAGCTTCTCAACCGAATAATAACAGGAATTTCTCATATTTATTCTGTGTTTAATATACTCCCGAGTATCATTTATATTTATTACTGTTGCTCCAAGTTATTTGAAATTTTCCACCTCTTCAAAAGATAAATTTCCAGGTTTATATTTCCATTTCGTACAATTTTCTGGTCACGAGACATAATCATATGCTTTGTCTTTTCGGGATTTACATCCAAACCTATCTGTTTACTTGCTTCAAGTAAAATTCCCGTATTTTCTCTAATCGTTTGTGGATTTTCTCCTAACATATTCATGTCATCCGCATGGACAAGCAGCTGGAGTATTTTTTAATATAAAATAAAAATTAACGTAACTAATCACTGAAACACTATTATAATAATCTAGGTTTAAAGGTTCTCTTATTAAGAATTACCAGTAAAAATCAAATTCCTTACACAATTAATGCTGGAGATATGTGCACTCATACTTTCAATAATTTCAACAAAAAATTTAAAATTATATATTTATAAATGTAGCAACACCTGCAAGAGTGTGGAATTTGTTACCATTGGTATCTCAATTTTTTTCACTCCATTCGTTATGCATTAAGCCGATCTAATATTTGATTTATTCTTAGGCCTCAAAAGATCTTAACCTACGTAAATCAATGCTACTTGTATGTCGACAACTTCGGTGCCCTTGAGCGATGAAAGATGGTATTACCATTCACGAGCAAAACGTTCAAATTTCTTGTCTTGAACTTCACGAATATTTTGTAGATTTTTTTCTGTATTAATCATATGTAACTAAATGTTGAAATTAAATAAGAAACTTGCGGAATAATTCTGAAAGAATATTTTAACATATACGGTATAGGAGGTAAATTTGAAAGGAAAAGTGCATAAAGTAGAAAATATGATTTATAATAATTGGTAATAGCTCAATCTGTTTGAAACTAACTTACAATAAACTGGAATAAGTTCAAACTGAATCTGACAGATAGTTTCAGATTTGCTTCGGAGTTCACTCAACCTGCCAAAAAATTGACTAACGAGTTGTCTGTCTTATGCAGGCATGTTTTCTGTGTCGAGAACCAGAAAAGATATGGTTTATACCTGTCAGCTTGCTATACGCCTCAATTGTATTTTATATGAACACTCTTCATCTTTGCCTTTGACTATAAACTTTCAACTTTAATTAAACTCCATCAATAAGAACCGAACATTATTCACGACTACAACGCCTGCGAGAATTTGTTTAGACTATTTGTGTTACAGATGAGGCAGAGAAGTTGCCTTCCAATCGCGGAGTTCCATTCAAAGTTGTTACTAGGCCAAATATCTCGAAATCCCAACTACAGTATTTCGTTACTAGGGACCGGATTTTTATGTAATATCAAGGTGTGAAATATGTACATATTTATATAAGAAAAATAAGCTGAATATGTATGGAAATATGTAAAATCATGAAAATATTTAATACCAATATCTGGCAGGTATAGGATAGGTAAAACTCTCCAGTTGTGATTTCATAGAGCACCCGACTTTTTTACTGCTGCACACTTGACACATTACTATTTTTCCATCTGTAGTGAAAGCGTCCATCGCAATCCATGATTTTATTTTTGTCGTTAGGGTTGAAGATACAGGGGCCATTTTAGTTAGTTAAAAGCAGTAGATAAACTCACTTGCATTTTATACTCAAAGTACTAAAACTGGAGAACTGAGTGAAATGAATGACACAACAGTACTACAAGCACTGTTTCGCTTTACTGGATTAGGAGAAAATAAGAGGAGATGTGGGACACATGCACTTTAGCTGCTCCCTGTAAGAAACGAAGTACCTAATAAAACCTCAAACTATAGGAATTTACAAACTTTTGTTTGAAAAGTGACATTCCTGTCTCATTCAGAAGGGTAGGATTATTCCAGCCGAGAACCATACTTTCTAATTGCTCGGAAAATCCCATTTCCGTATAGGTCTACTAAATTTAAAGTAAAGAGGTCAAGAAATAACCTGAAAAGCTATTTATTTTAAGCTTTCAACATCTTTCCAGTTTGTTCTTTTACTCCAGCTTCTTTTCAAAAGTCGGCATCTTTATTGCGGTTCATGTTATTCTTGACACGGGTTTTCCCTGGAAGGATTAGGAAGAGGGTGGGTAAGGTTTCAAATTGCATGGGAACGGTTTGTTAAGACGTGTGCAGAACAATATCCTTTCTTGGGTAGGTAAAAAGGCTTTTGAAATCTGTGTATTTCACATTGTAAACTTCCCCAGCAGAATTTTTTTTTCCTTTTAGAGAAGTAAAAATGAATAAAACACCTAAATATGTAGATTTATGTAAAACCAAGCCATAATATGTAATGTGGGGTAAATATGTAAAAATATGTAGTATTGAATGTTAATATATTAAAGATAATTAAAAGATTCGCAAAGATTTGTTATTTATATACTGTTAGGTTGAAAGGAATATAATATGTAATTACATAAAAGTCCGGTCCCTATTCATTACATTATTATTATTATTATTATTATTATTATTATTATTATTATTATTATTATTATTATTATTATTTCGAAGTAAGCCTTTTGCACTGTCACATTCACGCTTTCGTATAATCATACATTACTGGTGTTGAGCAAAGCCTTCCTTTTGCCGCCACACAACGTTGTTATCAGCTGGCAATCGAACAAAAATAATTATACATTTCTTTTCAGCTTGCAAAATTACTCTTTATGGATCCAGTGTTCGTTTTGTACCCACTGTCTTAACGAAAACACGGATCGCAAGTTCGTAAGATAAACAATGAAGGATAAATGATAACATAGCTTTTCTGAGCGCAGTTTGTTTACTGTACGTAATGTTCAGTTTGTACTATCTGCAGACTCAACTTGACAATCAGCACACAGCTTAAAACGTTTCACAGCGTGGCAACAACTATACGCTTCTTACGTTGGTGAACACGTCGACAGGTAAATTGCCACGTATCGGTATACCGAAACAGTGTTCACTTGTTGATACCTACATTTATTCGAGAAAAACTGATATTAATAGTTTATATGTAGAATGAGTGGGGGATTAAAGCTCTACGCTATACAGCCAAAGGTCGCAGTTTTGATTCCCGGTAGGATAATAAATTTCTGCAATTGATTCAATCCTCAGGCTTCACTATGGTCCTAGGACTCCGTCTCTAACAGGAATGAGTACTGAGGACATTTCTTTGGATATAAAGGAGGCAAGAACTTCACTGACATCCTTACTACTACCAATTCCGATTGTCTGCAAAGGTGGGACAGGTTTTTAGCTCCCGCTACCAGTTACGTAGAGAGCGTATTAACACCAAGAACGCAGTACCGGTACAGCATGGATAATTCGACATATCATAAACTATTAATGTAATATATATATATATATATATATATATATATATATATATATATACGCAGTTAAAAATTTACTTACCCAAATTAGGGTAGATGATGCTGAAATTCTCTGCGATTTTGTTTAAGAAGCGACGCATCGTTGACTGTAATTCTCTTTGAGAAATTAAAGCACTGTTTTCTCGGATACTATATTTCTGCTCTTCCAGGATACATCGATAATTTTTTAACAATTTTTCTATTATGGTTTCCCAGAGATACAACTTAAAAGGTGTTAGGTTGAGAGGTTGACAAAGTGCAGCAAAATAATCCGCAGAATTCAGAATTTCCGAATGGTGCTCTTCATTTATTTGTAAGTAGGGTTTCAGGGAAGACGCATAGCTATGACCATTGATCTCTATTAATTGAAGTGTTTGGGGGAAAAACCAGGCAGCTCCAATTTTTTTTTAAATTTTTGAGTTGTTTGTGCAGAGGACAAAAAAATACGCTCTATCGTTTGGTCGAAGAACCAAGTAGTTCCAAGAATTACGTTCACAGTTACAATGCATTTTGGACCTGCCTCTTCTGTACATGCTTGTTGTTTGGCGGTAAGTTTTTCTTCATTATCTCGAAAAGCACTGAATTGGAACTGCCTGGTTTTTCCCCCAAACCCCTCAATTCTTGTTCTTTAATGCCAATGCGAGTCATACTTGAAACTGCTGTGCATCGACTGGAGTGGTTTGTAATTTTCTGTTTTTTGACGTCCAGGCCAATGCAGTTTGAAATGTTGGCAAACAAAGGAACAAATGCTAGGGTAGTGATAAAAACAAACAAATGCTAGGGAAGCGATAAAATTAAACAAATGCTAGAGACGCGATAAAATTAAACAAATGCTAGAGACGCGATAAAATTGTACGATAAGCAGCCATGATTGGTTGAACGACGTCCTTTCGTACCGTTTTATTGGTCAAAAGTAGTATGACGCAGTAAAATCGTAACAGTCATCTTAAAACGAAATAATAATTATTAAAAACGCTTCCACAAAAAAATAAGCTTAAATGGCTCTCAAATGAAGCAATTTCCATAAAACAACTCAAACTGTCATCGATACGCGTGAGGATCGTGTTCTGAGAGACACCAATCTTACGACCCTGACCCGTGAGGATTATACTGGACTAATGTGTTCAGGAAGTGACTTGGGCGGTTTCAACACTTACACTAATTGGTTTAATACTAATGATAGAACTTGTCGGTGTGTTTCTCACTGACATTTCATTCCAGACAGATAAACACTCACGCTATCTTTGTAATTGCGGTTCTGAACGCAGCTTGCACTAGGAACATCCATCAGTCATTCATCGTATATCACGTTGTCAGTTGATTTATGGCCAATAAACGAACGAGGAAATGTAACGTTTCCGCTTCAAGCTCGGTCATATACAGGTTTATATTATTTTATTAGATTTTGTGAACTTGTAATAAAAATTTCGAGTGATTAATTACAGATATACAGTCTAAAGCTGAGAGAAGAGATCAACATTAGGGCAGACTTGGTTAATTTCGTGATACTAAGGTTTTGGTGTAAAAATAAGGCTCAAATTAAAAAAAATAGTGTTTTTAAAGTAACTACATTTTTAGAATTCAGGAAGTTATATGCCAGCATTTTTACCTCAAATAAATGTAAGGTGGGTGCTCCTGTTATGGCCATGTTCCTGATAAGGCCACCCCCCTATTGTGAGTTAGTTAACCAAAAAATCCGCTAAATTGCAGCAGCATCCAGTGAAAGGGCATTCTGGTATGTCACTTGATCCTTTTCCATCCAATCAGGTTGAGCAATATGGCGTCAGTTGCCTGTTTTGCGGTTTTCATGTGATCTCTTCTTATTTTTCTCTGGTAAGTCTCTTTT
Organism: Periplaneta americana; assembly: GCF_040183065.1. Lineage (NCBI taxonomy): Eukaryota > Metazoa > Arthropoda > Insecta > Blattodea > Blattidae > Periplaneta > Periplaneta americana. The sequence continues at coordinate 52,794,079 of NC_091132.1, forward strand.
GTTTTATGCATGTTTTTCAAAGACTTGTTTCATGAAAACCATCGTACTCCATTCAGTTTTTAATGTTCTGTTGATTGGTGTTGTAGTTGATGGCGTATCTTTTACGAGTTGTTCATAATCAAACGATTTTCGTGAAAGCTTACCTGCTCCTGATATGGCCATATCAAATGCACCATGGCCATATCAAGTTCATTTCACTTTTATTTTTTCACCTGACAAATTTACATGCTGGGATTACGCAAAAATTTTGTATTTTAAGAAAAACAACTTAATTTTTTTATGGAAAAACCTGTTTTGACTACACTTTTTAATTATAAAAACGATTATTGTGTCATTTTTATTCATTTTACACCAACATTATTTAATTCTAGCACAACTGCGCTATCAAACTGAAAACAATCACGATTTGTAGAACATGGAACAAGAGTGGCCATATCATGTGCACATGTTCCTGATATGGCCACTAGGTAGACTTTTGGAATTTGGAACTTTTTGGACAACTAAAGCTATTTTTATGGGGAAAGGAAATTGTTGTAAGAAAGTCCGCTGCTAGAAAAATTCTCAAACCTTAGCATGGCCATATCAGGGACACCTACCTTATACAATATCTACAAACAAGCAAACATATAAAAAAAAAGAACTCTAGAAGGACTGCTATAATTTCGTGATAGTACAAGAGTATTTTCGTGATAGTTCTTAAATTCAAAATATTTAGGTATATTCAGTCTAATTTTAAATTACACAGTCAGATTCATACCTGCAACCCAAACAATTGAAGTTCTTTCGGTATTCTGATACACCTTGACATGTTTAATTAAACAACTGATCATTACTGACGTACTGAATCCATCTTTCACAATGCTTGCCGTCCTCGAAATTTCCTGAACAAGAACGCAACAAATAATTAGGCTTATCATTCGCCTTTTCTTTAAGCACAGATCTTCTATGTTTGGCTATTAAGATGCTGCTGTTTCGTTTTCTACCTCTTTAGCTCATTTGAGAGGCTGGAAATATCTCATTGACTGCTGCTTTGGTTCCTTCTGATTCTCATCGAACTTGCCAAGAAAAAGACGATGTTCCTCTGCGCAGTTTTTATTTATTTAAGACACAATCAATTGTCTCTTTCACATCATTTATATTGTATTTCTTTCCACATTTGTTTATCTGCAACATTCTCGACATGCACAATGTATCAGAGATGCTATGAATACTCACACAAATACTTTTCGTTTCATGCACTTCATATTTCTTCCACTAGAGTCTGTTATATTTACTTACTTATGGCTTTTAAAAAACCAGGAGGTTCATTGCCGCCCTCACATAAGCCCGCCATCGGTCTCTATTCTGAGCAAGATTAATCCAGTCTCCACCATCATATCCCACCTCCCTCAAATTCGCTTTAATATTATCCTCCCATCTACGTCTCGGCCTCATCAAATGTCATTTTCCCTCCGGCCTCCCAACTAACACTCTATATGAATTTCTGTATTCGGCAATACGTGCTACATGCCCTGCCCATCTCAAACGTCTGGATTTAATGTTCTTAATTATGTCAGGTGAAGAATAAAATGCATGCAGTTATGCGTTGTGTAACTTTCTCCATTCTCCTGTAACTTCACCCCTCTTAGTCTCAAATATTTTCTGAAGTGCCTTATTCTCAAACACCCTTAACCTCTGTTCCTCTCTCAAAGCTAGAGTCCAAGTTTCACAACCATACAGGAAAAAAACAGTAACGTAACTGTTTTGTAAATTATAACTTTCAGTTTTTTTGAGAGCAGATTGGCTGACAGAAGCTTCTCAACTGAATAATAACAGGTATTTATCATATTTTTCTGTGTTTATTTTCCTCCCGAGTGTTTTTATATTTGTTACTGTTGCTCCAAGATATTTGAATTTTTCCACCTCTTCAAAGGATAAATTTATAATTTTTACATTTCCATTTCGCACATATTCTGGAAACGAGACATAATCATATACTTTGTCTTTTCGGAGTTTACTTCCAAACCTATCTCTTTACTTGTTTGAAGTAAAATTCTCGTGTTTTCCCCATAGTTTGTGAATTTTGTTCTAAAATAATCACGTTATACGCATAGACAAGCAATTGTTACAGAATAGACAAAACTTAAAGAAACGAAATGGCCTCCAGAAATGAGAAAAAGGCTAAGAAAATAACTCCGAAGGTAAGCCTCTGTTACATAATCAGTGCTTTGATAGACATATTTTTTCTTTCACCAAAAATTATACAATGTTAATACTTACAATTGAAAACAATTTGGACCACAGAGCAGAGCAAAGAAACTCTTCTTTTAACAAAGGAAATCACATGGTTTAGTCAGTCACAAATTGAAAGCTTTAGATCTCACAACTCTTCAAGTAATTTTCAAAAAAATCCGCTCAGGAGCGCAGTGAACAAAATCTATGTAATAGTACATATTCTGTCATTTATACTATACCATCAAAGTTACATTTGTCGCTGGTATAATTTCGTGATAAATTTAAAAGAAATATCACGAAATTAGCCGAATTTGCCCTACTTTAGTAGAGTGGAGTTGTAAGCATGTTCTATTAATAAGAACTAACATTTTTCTTACGTGCTTGTAGCGGTTTTCCATCCTTTTATCAAGAGTATATGAAGATAAAGTTCATTCCCTGTATTTTCTATCCCACTTCAACAAATATTCCACAGCACATCCCACAGACACCGCCTTGCGAGTCTGGTTACCCTCGTAGCTGTAGTGAAACTTGATTGACGGATCCAGATCACGGGCCGTACAGTTGATGAGGCGGTTACCCGCTGCCATCCCATTCTCAGGTCAGAGGTCAGCAACAAACACTGCCTGGCTAGCTGGTGTTCCGGGGGCCGGAACAGGGTTGAATCCGCATCCTTAAGCTTACAGTGGCTCGATGTCCTCTTTATCTCGGTATATTATGTGCGACGATTGTTTCAGTCAGACAGATGGTCTAGGTCAGGCATGCCTAACTCAGTTGAAGGGGAAAGTATGACGTCAACCTCACTCCAAATCTTTCAGACACGACTGATGTCCATGCATCTCTCTGAATCTCATCCAATACAGCCTTACTGATTCATGGAAATTCTGTCTTAATTCCCCATAAATTACAAGCATATCTAGGTTTTTCACCAGTGGCGGCTCGTGACTCTTTATACATATGTGCTACTACAAAAAAGAAGAAAAAAAAATAATAATAATAATAATAATAATAATAGCTCTCATCCTAACAATGAAAATTGAAATCCATTCTCCTTCCTGTTGGCGAACTTGTGTATCACCTTAGTATTAAATCATTCCATTTGTAGCACTAGACTTTTTTCTATACTTGTTTAATTTGTATTTTATCTTCTAAAAATTTAGAAGAAAGTATTGTTTTTAATGAATTCATATTAATAGTCCAACGCAGACACTCACCTCGGAGAAGTATGAATATCATACTTAACAACACAAAATAATACAGCATGCGAACAACCACTATGGTATGATTTTAGACACACATTTGAAAAACACGTCTTCTTGTGGCCCGATCGCGAGTTAGTGTCCCCAACCCTCTCATTCAAACAGTAGACAATCCGCAATTGAATACAGCTAAAATTCATATATTTACAAAGGTAAACATATATGTCTAATTTTATTAACTAGATGAATTGAAAACAACGGCTAAAAACCACATTTCTAATGTTTCCTAAAATGAAGTTTTAGGTACTAAATACATAAGTTGGCTATTCTGTTCTGGCTACACTTTGGTGACCACAAAAGAGACAGCAGTTTGTTGAGGTTTTCGGTGCTTGCGGGGAAGTGAAAAGGATAACTGAAGAACGCGCATTTCTCCATGTCGACATCTTTCTTGTGCTTAGCACATCTCGCACTAAACGACATTTCATACAAGTTGAGAGGATGCTAAGGTATTTTCTTCCCCTTCTACTGTCCCTGAGTCCGTCTGTAACAGACCGGTAGCTGTTATCTCTTATACCTGCACCCCCCCAAACTGTACCCGTGCGTTTTTTTAAGCGCTTCAGTAAAGCGCTTCATGCCTTTGCTGCAGCAAAATGAGGGTCGAAAAAAACGTAAGTAGGTCAACTGACTGCAAAATGGTGGACAATTAATATTGGCTTCTATTTCTGCTGTAATAAATTTATCTCTAAAAGAACCAAACATGTTAAATAATTTCGACTTCTATGATAATGACATTGGATTATTATTACTAGACGATTTTGACAATAATAAACGTTGCAAAAGACCAAAACACACATTCCGCCATGATGGATCGTGCAGCAAACTCGTAAAGCGAAGTTTCAATTTGCTGCACGCTTGCTACAGCGCTGCTGCAGCGACGGTGAAGCAAATGTAATAAAAGAACGGTCTTGCTGCAGCGCTTTACGTCTTGCTTTAAAAAAAAAAACGCACGGTACACACAAGAAAATAAAATATTAAATAAAGTACATAAATGGATATAAAATACAGTGACACAGATGTTTGACAATTACATGTTTCAGTATATTTTAGTGTCGTTCTTACAATATTTTCAACTAATAATTAATTAAATTAAGGAATGTTAGTTTGTATTATGAAGTCAGGGGAGAGCGACACAGTGCAGATTGTCCCATTGTGTATGCTGTAGAGTAGCAACTATCGGTGAAGAAAACATTTATCTTCTGCTCTCAGTAGCTTTTTAATGTGTCAGTTGATATAAATAACAATAAAATGAAATACAAACGCTTAGTATAGATTTTCGAAGTATAGATTACCGGTAAACCTTTTCAATAATACGGATTTTCACTAAGTTCAAAGTCAATTAGTCGAACGTTAGTAAGATAGACAGCAGCATCTTCCCCTTCACGGATGGTAAAGAGTGTGAGTAGAGGGGAAAGCCTATCAACCAAACTGAAATGGGGATTACAGTGGAGGGCGAATGATGAAACGTGTCAAGGCGGACGATTCAAATGCTTTAAAAATATAGAACGGAAACATACGATAACTATTTGAATTAAACAAATATTTTTGAGGCTTTTGAAACAAATATATTTTTCTCTCTTACTTTTATTATGTGCTGTAGCACATGAGCACATAAGGACCGACCACCCCTGGTACTCAAAATTAATAAATTTTGGCATTGTTCTTAATTGACTTCACCTTTAGGATTCTACAAAAAGACTGGCCTAAGACTTGCTACTGCTGAGGTACAACGTAAGAACGCAGATAAACAGTGTACACTTGCCTTAAGTTTCCCTGCCAGATTTCCCTGAAGGTTCCGTCACACTGTAGATGCGTTTTTAATCAGTTAATTTTGTAGAAAAATGAAGTGTTTTTCAAAGATATAACAAAGAAATATTTTTTTCGGTTTGTTTTTCTTGGTGATATCTTACTACTCAAATGTCTCAATATCCAATAGTTTTACCATAAATGGGATTCAAACCTCAAACACAGCTTATTTTTTTGCTTAATGCGTTATTAAAATACCAAAATGACAATTGATGTTTTGATTAATTACAACCTAAAGATTCTGTTCATAAAATAAATGTGTTTATGCTCGACCATGCCGAAACGTAGTAATTATACACCTGGAAGCAGACCTTTAATACATGTCATTAAAGTTGACCTACACATTAGAGGTCAGGTCTTTCAGCCAATGACGACTCAGGTTACAACTGTTCAGCCAATGACAGGTCAGCTTTCTACCGTTATAAAACCGCAAGTATCGATTATTCTCGGATAATAATAATAATAATAATAATAATAATAATAATAATAATAATAATAATAATAATAATAATAATTTATTTTAGCTGGCAGAGTTAAGGCCGTAAGGCCTTCTCTTCCACTCAACCAGCAGTCGAAAGAGAATTAGCGAAAAGTCACGGAGGCTGGAAATCCAATACTGTCGCAGAAGATTATGTTCTGTTACTATAATAATTAGCGTTAATTGTAAATAATATTCAAATAAATTCAATTTGTCATCTCGTTTTTCAATGTCTAATTTAATTTCAATGTTATCTCTGTAGGTTCTTATGGCCTAGCAAGGTCAATGTGGATATCTGTTCCTCGGAAAAAATCAATACTTTCGCGTCTGCGCATATCTCACAACATACGGAACATTGCTGAATGTCAGATACAATTAAAATTAATAATATCAAGTTAGAAATATGGTGGAGCATAAAAAGTCGTATGAAACTCGCCTATAATGGTAATTAAGAAGCTCGTATGAAAATTATGAAACTCGCTTGCGCTCGTTTCATAAATATCCATACTCGCTTCTTAATTACTTTCATTATAGGCTCGTTGCATAATGTTCTATTATGCTCGACCATGCCGAAATGTAGTAATTATACACCTGGTAGCAGTTTTAATGCATGTCATTAAAGTACACCTACTCATTAAAGTACAGGTCTTCAGCCAATCACAAGTCAGCTTCGTACCGTCATATCGATTATTCTCGGATATGCAATCGACAGACAATTAGCGAAAAGTCACGGAGGCTGGAAATCCAATACTGTCGCAGAAGGTTATGTTCTGTTACTATAATAATTAAGTCCACACCTGTGGAGTAACGGTCAGCGCGTTTGGCCGCGAAACCAGGTGGCCCGGGTTCGATTCCCGGTCGGGACAAGTTACCTGGTTGGGGTTTTTTCCGGGGTTTTCCCTCAACCCAAGATGAGCAAATGCTGGGTAACTTTCGGTGCTGGACCCCGGACTCATTTCACCGGCATTATCACCTTCATCTCATTCAGACGCTAAATAACCCAAGCTGTTGATAAAGCGTCGTAAAATAACCTACTAAAATAAATATCATAATTAGCGTTAATTGTAAATAATATTCAAATAAATTCAATTTGTCATCTCGTTTTTCAATTCTAAATCAATTTCCAGGTTATATCAGACTAATGTTCATTCTTATTCTGTGCCAAGTTCAATGACATTCGGCCTCGGAAAAAATCAATAGTTTCGCGTCTGCACACATCTCACAATTCAGGTCAGTTCACACATAACGATAAAAATACCTAATTTTCAATACTTTCAAGTTAGAAATATGGTCGAGCATAAAAAGTCGTATGAAACTTGCCTATAATGGTGATTAAGACGCTCGTATGAAAATTATGAAACTCGCTTGCGCTCGTTTCATAAACAATCATACTTGCGTCTTAATTACTACCATTATAGGCTCGTTGCATAATGTACTATTATGGTCTACATAAGGATATTCGTCAGCTTTGGATGTATATTATACATATTTTATGAATTACAGAAACGATCTTTAATTATTTTCTTAAATCTAAATGTATCTGTTGGTTATAATGATCATTCTAAGATATAACTTACCAGGTGGCGAACGTGGGATCAAGATCTGTGACGACTCGGATGATATACAGGAGACATGTGAGAAGTTTGAACACCAAATTGGCGATGCGGATGCGAAGACCTGCAGAAGAGAAGGATTTATTAGAATGCCGATCTGTATGAAGTTACAGCTTAATATATTTAATTATCTACTAATTATTTCCCGTAGAGTTACATCGAAACACAATACTTTATTCCCAGCGATATATAAGAATTATAATATCTGTAGGTACATAGATCTAGATACAGAGGTCTAAAGTCACCATTATCATCTTTGGATCATAACACTAGAATCTGTAAAGATATAAGCCTAGTTAAAGTCGATGTTTAATTAGTCAAGGAATTCATTATGTAATACTGAACACTAAACTTGATACATAGTCCAAATATGTCCAAGTACAAAGACAATAGAGCAAATTATTCAACATTGTGACATAAGACGAAAGGATCAGTGGTGAAAATACAGGTAATGAAACATTTTTTTGTGAAACACTTGAAATTTCAACTGCAATAAAACTTCACGATGCTACAAATCACAGTAGAAAGTTCGATTTTTAAGTAAAGTACTTTGACTAATTCTTGTCTCTTCGTGAATATTGCGCTATTTTAAGCGTAGACTAGGCACTGTTCTGATACTATATCTTGTGATTATTTACATCCCTAATTCTTCGTCATCAAGCCGAGAAAGTTAATATAAACTGTTGTGTTAAGTTGAAATCTCTCTGGAGTTAAGAAAACCTGGAAGAAGAAAAATAAAGAAAAGAAAATTAGGATGAGGAGGGACAGGAAGAAAAATGAAAGGGAAAGACGACGAAGGAAACAGGAGAGGAAGAAGGAATGTAAGACAAACAAAGGGAGGGATTAAAGATATAAGAAAGAAAAAACAGTAGGAAAAATAAAGAAACAGAAAGGATGGATTGAAAAAACAGGAGGAAGAAAAAACATGAGGATGAGGAAGAGTAGGGGTATGAAAGAAAGTAAGACGATAAAGAGCAAAATCAGCATATTGAAGAAGAAAAGCAGGATAACAAATAGAAGCCAACCGACGAGAGAGGAAAGGAGGATAATGAGAAAGAAAAGTAGGATGAAGAAAAGCAAAGACAAAGTGGAAGATGAACAGGGAAAGAAGGATCATATGATTAGAAAGGAAATTCACACACATAACACCAGAGGCCAATCATTGGTTTGATATACCTATTACAGGTGAAGTAAATCTCAAAGTAGTTTTAATGTTATTAGGTTAAAATTGCTTAATAGGCTTGACGATATTATCGTTTTTAAGTGTAAGTTATATAATTGGCTCACCAATTTTATAATATAAGTGCATATTTTGAATTCAAAATAATACCAATTTTATCGATTCTTTTAAATAATTCTTTTTTATTGTAATATAGGATTTTGCTAGTATAGTGCCGAGGTCATGGAAAGCATGGGGCTCTACCTCCATGCCCCCCCAAGTGCCTCCATGGTATGTTAAGGGGATATCTTTACCTTTAGGACAGTGGTCGTCAGCACTCGTTGAAATGGGTAACGGGTCAGAAGTGTATCGCAATATGCACGGTCGTGCGTAAGGGAAAGGGAGGAAGCATACCCGTCAGCAGCCACGGCTGCACGCCAGTGAAATCTCTTATCCGCGGGTAACAGACGCTAGCCTGAGGGTGCACTGTGCTGATGACCGCTGGTATAGGACAATGTCTATTGCAAATTTTGTAACTGCCTAATTACTGAAATGTAAACTATTAAAATATTCAATATGACGACGAAAAACATGAGAAAGAAGAAGTTGCAAAATTAAAGGCAACTAAAAGCATCAGAAATAAGTATTAGGAAGGATATCAAGGGAGCGACGAAAAGAACGTGAAAAAGAAAGTAGAAAAATAGTAGAACAAAGATAAGCATGAGACAAAGGAAGCAACAAGAAGGATGAAAAGCACAAGAAAAAGTACGAAAACAAGTATGACATCGAAAAATATGAGAAAGAGAAAGAAAACACAGAAGGAAAGATCATGAGGATAAGGAAAACAGAAGAAATAGAGACGGAAGTTTTTCATTTAAGTAGGTTATTTTACGACGCTGTATTTACCGTCTCAATGATATGAAGGTGAAATGCCGGTGAAATGAGTCCGGGGTCCAGCACCGAAAGTTACCCAGCATTTGCTCAAATTGGATTGAAGGAAAACCCGGGATAAAACCTCAACCAGGTAACTTGCCCCGACCGGATTCGAACCCGGGCCACCTGGTTTCGGGGCCAGCCGTGCTAACCGTTACTCCACAAGTGTGGACAATAGAGAAGAAACTTCTTGAATTAAATAATTGCAGCTTCCAAATGGAGGGTACAAAACGTAGCCTGTTAATTTATCTATTGTGTAATTCAAAACAACAATTCTGAATCTTCAATGTCTATTAGAAGTCCCTTCCAAAATACAGAACCTATTCAGCAACACTGAATACAAAACTTCGGTACGGTATATTGCAACAATAGTTCAATGAGTTGGCGTTACGAAACGGAATATCGAGAGGAAACGTACACTCTATAGCTTTGCATACACCAGAAATCTTGAAGGTTTGACAGTGTTAGAATGCCTTTTTTGTGGACGGGGAAGGGAAGCCCTAGTTTCAATGAGCAGTGACTGGACTATATGGAATATGAATAATAACATAAACATTTAGCTGCTATTGTTCTGAAAATTAGAGCCATTGCAGAATCGAAATTCCATTATGACGTTTTAAATTAACTTCAATTTCAAATATGCTATACGTTTATATACTTCATTTTTCTCTTCTGTTATCGACATGTAAATCTGTATAGAGTTCGAGTTTAAATTATTGTTTTTCGAATATTCAGAGGCAAAGTTGCACAGCTGTTACAGACTAATTTCATATTACAGACCTTCCTTTGTCTTGTGATTACGACAGTATTCGAGCAGTTGCAACTTTTCTGCTATTTAAAATTGATTGCTTTTATGAAGTCATATTAAGATACGAGTCAATTCCACATCACCTTTTGTAACTGAATTCTGAGAAGTATATCTAACCACGTGTCACTTAAGTAGTCCTAAATTCGGTACTGATCCAAGGATGCGGTCAGACGTGAATTCGGAACCCATTTGGAACGCTTGGCTGCTTATTATTACATTTTTCTGAAGTTTTGCATTACTGTAAGGAAAATTAACGTAATCTTTGACGAATCCTGCGTCTCTTCTCGTCACAATATCGTTTCGCTATCTTCAACCTACAGTGCCGTTAAATGACCTTTAAAATAATAACACTGTCATCAAGATTGTCATAATAATAATAATAATAATAATAATAATAATAATAATAATAATAATTATCATCATCATCATCACCATCATAGTCAGCCCTGGGCATAAAGGGGAAGTGAAAAGGAGCAAATTGGATTTTAGGCGGCCAGCGAGATCCGAAAATTCGTAAAAGCTATGATGCCTGCCTTATACAATCCGTCACTGAGCAATGCTTGCCTTTCTGTCTAGTCGTATCCGACTGAAACATTAGTCTTAGCCGCGAAATGTGGAGTGGGGAGTTAAGGGATAGACTGCAGTGACTAGATTAAGGTATTAGTGTCCTGATCAAGATCGCCGTCATTATTTATTTATTTATTTATTTATTTATTAATATTTGTGTGCTCAACAACAGCCAGAGGCCAATTATAGTTCAGCACAATACACAAACAGAAGATACAAAGTTGCAAGAGTAAATAAAATTATATCTTAAAATCAAGAAAAACATACATAAATAAAATTGAGAACAAGGACAGTAAATACTAATAGACGAAACTACGCTTTAAAAGGATCTAAATTGTTCCTATGCAAATTGGCATATTTTATGAATCTACAGACTGGAGAAAGAGATTTTGAATTTCTGTTGCAAATTTTTTTTTGAAATCTTAAATCCTTTATAGGAATACGAAGGCTAATATTGTTTATGATAGACTCACAATCAATATCACCCTTGATAACTTTGCAAAAAATTGATAATCAAGATTTTGACGTCTAGAATAAAGACTACAACAGTTAAAATATTTACATGTAATCTCATACTTAAAGTCAGAGGAATTCGGTATAAATAGAAAAGCACATAAGGAAACAAATTTTCTTTGAATATTTTTCAATTTCACCGATTCAGTTGAAGTAATGGAATTCCAGGTTACGGATGCATATTCAGGTTCAGATCGAACCAAAGTAAAGTATAGAATTAGTATTGACGCAGGAGTAGAAAAAGAATAAGTTATAGACCTTATTAAACCATTCTTATTGAATGATTATAAATATATTGAACATGACCATGAAAATATAATTTAGAATCAAGTAATATACCAAAATCTTTAATATAATAATAATAATAATAATAATAATAATAATAATAATAATAATAATAATAATACTTGATACCTCGATAATTTTCAGTATGAAGAACGAAAGATTTTTTGGGGGAAAGGATCAAATACTTTTATTTTCTGTCTTCCATTTTCATTTCTTCCTTTTACAATTTTTTCCTTCCGTTTTTGCAATAGATTAGACTTCCTACATATCAAAATTTATGGAGCTACATAATATGTCCATATCTCATCTGCGTTCTACAGAAATGTATTGTCATTTCCTCATTCAAAATGTTTAACAGCAGGTTGTAAAGTAAACTTCACTCCTGGTGAACATAAAATTTCAATATATCTAGTCCTGGGGTTGGAAAGTCTCCCAGTAGCGACGCGTACGTTAAAATTCTATTGAAAAGAAATATATTGTAAAAGTTTAGCTCTGCGCCCGTCCACCCAGAGTGTTCCGGTCAGCTATAAGTTATGTGAACGACATTTAACTAAAACTGGCATGATCCGATATTCCCCAGAAAGAGGGTCGTACAATTACACGTAAAAATTGTTTTGTCTGTGACATGTAAATTACGAGCAAAACGCGTAAAATATATGGAAATATAAACGACGTAAAAATAGAAAATAAAAACATTAAGAGAAAACCTGTATTTTGTGATGGTTATAATTATTATGTAGCCTATTACGGGAAACAAAAAGCCTTTAAAGTATTTTTCCAATTTGATAATATTTTGTAGTACAATCAGTTGAAGTAAGAGCCTGAAAACCTGAAATGAAATGATGTAACCTGTCTTTTTTTTCAGAGGCTATAATAATTTTCATGAAATATTTAGTTCCTCTCAGTTAGAGCAAGAGCCAGAATTCTGAAATTAAATTACGTAACTAGGCACTTTCGACATAGGTCATCAAAATTTTCATGAAACATTTAGCCTTTCTGAGGTTACGACCCCAATTTTTTTCTTAAAAGTCAAGGGAAGAGATGCCCAAATGGGAACTGGGTTCTTTATACGTCACTCGTTGCCATAAACTGCAGAAATATTCTTGCAGGCGAAGAGCATCTCTAACTTCTACATCTCGATACAGGTATTTCGTGGTAGGTCTAGAGAACTATTCTCCTTGCAGAGATGACAAACGTTACGACACTAAACTCTTTACTATTCCAGACTTTATATTATGAATAGACCACGGAGCTTTATGCGCTAAAACATGACAATATACACGCAACTCTGCAGTAAAAACTGTTGAAATATACGCTAAAAATTGAAATATATATGTAGTAAAAAATACACTTGAGAGGTTTATTTGGTAAAATAATATCATGTGAATGAAAATAATTTAAAACAACCATAATTTTTATTAAAACATTTTTCTATAAATGTATTAATTAATCATTTTAGTATACTTACTTACAAATGGCTTTTAAGGAACCCGAAGGTTCATTGCCGCCCTCACATAAGCCCGCCATCGGTCCCTATCCTGTGCAAGATTAATCCAGTCTCTATCATCATATCCCACCTCCCTCAAATTCATTTTAATATTATCCTCCCATCTACATCTCGGCCTCCTCAAAGGTCTTTTTCCCTCTGGTCTCCCAACTAACACTCTATATGCATTTCTGGATTCGCCCATACGTGCTACATGCCCTGCCCATCTCAAACGTCTGGATTTAATGTTCCTAATTATGTCAGGTGAAGAATACAATGCGTGCAGTTCTGCGTTGTGTAACTTTCTCCATTCTCCTGTAACGTCATCCCGCTTAGCCCCAAATATTTTCCTAAGCACCTTATTCTCAAACACCCTTAACCTATGTTCCTCTCTCAGAGTGAGAGTCCAAGTTTCACAACCATACAGAACAACCGGTAATATAACTGTTTTATAAATTCTAACTTTTAGATTTTTTGACAGCAGACTAGATGATAAAAGCTTCTCAACCGAATAATAACACGCATTTCCCATATTTATTCTGCGTTTAATTTCCTCCCGAGTGTCATTTATATTTGTTACTGTTGCTCCAAGTTATTTGAACTTTTCCACCCCTTCGAAGGATAAATCTCCAATTTTTATATTTCCATTTCGTACAATATTCTGGTCACGAGACATAATCATATACTTTGTCTTTTCGGGATTTACTTCCAAACCGATCGCTTTACTTGCTTCCAGTAAAATTCCCGTGTTTTCCCTAATCGTTTGTGGCTTTTCTCCTAACATATTCACGTCATCCGCATAGACAAGAACCTGATGTAATCCGTTCAATTCCAAACCCTGCCTGTTATCCTGAACTTTCCTAATGGCATATTCTAGAGCGAAGTTAAAAAGTAAAGGTGATAGTGCATCTCCCTGCTGTAGCCCACAGTGAATTGGAGAAGCATCAGATAGAAACTGACCTATACGGACTCTGCTGTATGTTTCACTGAGACACATTTTAATTAATCGAACTAGTTTCTTGGGAATACCAAATTCAATAATAATATCATATAATACTTCCCTCTTAACCGAGTCATATGCTTTTTTTAAATCTATGAATAACTGATGTACTGTACCCTTATACTCCCATTTTTTCTCCATTATCTGTCGAATACAAAAAATCTATAATTATTACGCCTAAAACCGCACTGATGATCCCCAATAATATAATATAGTATACCGTATATATATATATTAATTGGTACATATATATAGGCCTATATATATTAATTGGTACATTTTAACTTTCCATTTTTCTTAAACTTCCCTTGCATTTCACATAATTATCATGGCAGTAAACGACCAACGATTTCTCCAGGATCTACAGTATAAAACAACTTCTCTTATCTGTCAGAAAGTTTATTTGCCGAGAATGATCTCTAGACATCACATGATGTGACAAGTGACGTTATTGTCGCAGGTGTTTAAACATATTCAGTTTTGTCTCTCTGAAATCAAAGCGCACTAGCAGCACTGTTGTCGCAGCAGATTCATGACCTCAATAATATGTGACTTTATTGTCACAGGTGTCTAAATACCAGTGGCGGTTCCTCCATGGAACAGAGGGAACAGGCTGTTCCCTTCCGCCCCCTTAACTGAGATTGTGAAATATACTTCATTCTAAAGGATAGACTTATTTGCAGTTTTCGAAAAACGAGAGCAGCTATCGTTAGCACGCTTACTGCAGTGAAGTGAAAACGACTTGAGCCCTTCTCGTCTGCTGTGCGTGATGATGTGAGTGGGAATAGCAAGCAATGTTTACTCCGAAGCAGGCTCGAGCGGACACGAACGTACCCGAGTATCGCTGGAAGCTGTAGAATTACCTCTTCCCTCGTGGAATATTGAGAAGTGTGGAATATATTGTTTCATCAAGCTAGTTTATTTATATAGTGATAATTCGAAAAACAATTAAGGTAGAAGAGTTTTTCGTGTCATATAATATTGTGTGTGAAATTATACAATAGTTCTTAAAAAAATCCGTACGATTTAGGCATTCACGGCCTGAGTTAAATCTGACGAAATAATGGCAATGGAACAGGTGACTGCTGCCTGTTCCAACTTCAACGAGACAAAGCGCGAGCGCCCTGATGCGAACCAAGACAGGGAGTGTTGTGTTATCGATCAGCTGAAGTAGAGAACGTTTAGTTCGATCAATTTTGCTGAGAAAAGCGCGGTTATTTTGAATGGCAAACTTACTTACTCTCCTTACATAATATAAAACTAAAACAAAATCTTATACAAGACATTTTCAAAGTAGTTAGGCCTACTATAAGTGTGTGAAATGGTTAACTGGGTGCTCGTCAAACGGTAAATTGTAGATTTAATTTAGGTTTATTTATTTTTAGTTAACGGTATTATATATTTAGGCCTAATTTTAATAACAATAATATAATTATATCATTAATGTGTTTTATATTAACATTCCTTTTCTGATTAAGTTGTAAATGAAGTAAAAAAAAGGAATTGGTAATGTTGCTAAATCATAATTTAGATTATATTATTATTACTATTATTATTATTATTATTACTATTATTATTATTATTATTATTATTATTATTATTATTATTATTATTATTATTATTAGTGTTGTTTCTGACCTGTTCCCCATCGAGAAATAGCACCGCACGCCACTGCTAAATGCATTCATTTTTGGTTCTACGAAATCAGAGTAAAAGTCTGAATGTGATCTAGGGGACGCATATTTCGCCCTGGCTCCTGAAACAGTACACAGAGCTTCATGTTAAAGTGGAAAACGAGCTAACTTACACATTCGGGAGAAGTATTCATTGTCGTCGCAGCAATTTCATATACTCAAAAGTCATTCATTTAGTGTTCTGCCAAGGACAGGTCTTTTACTGCAAACCCAGATTTCTCCAATCTTTCCTATTTTCTGCCTTCCTCTTCGTTTCCTCATATGATCCATATATCTTAATGTCGTGTATCATCTGATATCTTCTTCTATCCCGAACTCTTCTCCCGTTCACCATTCCTTTCAGTGCATCCTTCAGTAGGCAGTTCCTTCACAGCTAGTGACCCAACTAATTACTTTTCCTCTACCTGATCAGCTTTCTTCACCTACTCTCTCCAACACAGCTTCATTTCTTATTCTGTCTGTCCACTTCAGACGTTCCATTCTTCTCCATATCCACATTTCAAATGCTTCTATTCGCATCTCTTCACTTCGTCGTAATGTCCATGTTTCGGCCCCCATACAGTGCCACACTTCATACAAAGCACTTCACTAGTCTCTTCCTTAGTTATTTTTCCAGAGGTCTGTAGAAGATGCTCCTTTTTCTATTAAAAGTTTCCTTGGCCATTGCTATCCTTTTGACTTCCTGGTAGAAGCTCATGTTGCTGCTTATAGTACACCATAAGAATTTGAAGCTGTCCACTTGCTCTACTGCCTCATTTAGAATTCGTAAGTTTATCTTCTGTATTTTCCTTCCTATGACCATGCTTTTCGTCCTATTTGCAATTATCTTCATCCCATACTGCCCACAGCTGTCATTTAGCTCCAGTAGCATATCTTTTAGTATAATTTCCTCTTCTGCCAACAACGCCACATCATCAGTAAATCTTACTCAACAGTAATTATTAACCAAATTATTGATTGTATTTCTCACATAATTTTTATATTTCTTGGATATTTTTAGTACTTTTATCAACAGTAATGTCACTGGAGGTTTTGATTTTATCGCTAAATCAAAACTCGAGTGAGATTTAATTGACTATTACACGATTAGAAGAAAGTATATAAAGATTAGAAGAAATAAAGTATTCTAATACAATAAAATATTAATTGAATTACTAAAATTCTATTTCACTAACGTTAGCTACCTTTGCCTCTCTTTGACATGTGGGTAGGCATAGGACTTCTCTGTCTTCTGGGACAACGTAATGATTTCTGAGTTAATTATTACAGACAAGTCTGGACGTCTCCCGCCGCGTTTTCCAAACCAGACGTGCAATGCTTACCAGTCTTGTTAAACAACGATCCTGTTGTTTTCAACTTCCTCACTAAGGTCAGTATTCTCTCTCTCTCTCTGTGTCTCTCTCTCTCTCTCTCTCTCACTAGAGAGGTATGTGCACACAGTTTTCTCTCTGAAATGGCACCTGTGCAGCAACTGTGGAGTTTGACGTCCAATAATATTTCACTAAAAGACATACTAAGGCAACATATAGGAGCCTACTGCATTCAATAATGCTGCCAATGAGCAATGAGCAATGAGAAAAATCGACGAAGATGGCGACATTACTCTGACACCTTATTAAACAAAACACAGCTGCCACAGATCTCGTGTCGTTTAAAGAAAACTTAATCCGAAATAGCTGACTATTTGTTTTAAGAGAATCTTTTCTTTGTTGGTCTTGTATTTATAGTTTATAATGGATTCTCTTATTGATTGCTGGTAATTCGATTTTTTGTTAATATAAGATATTATATATATATATATATATATATATATATATATATATATATATATAGATAGATATACATATACAGAGGTGTGAAAATTATTGAATAATCTTAAATTTAAAGGTTTTTTAATAGTTCCTTCACAAATATTCATTCAATTGATGAATATTGGTATATAATATTACTATACTGATGTAGGATATATTTACTACTAACAATGCCGGAAAGCATCGTTGTGCATTGGTATTTTTCTTATTTTACAATTGTTATGGGAATTCAGAAATTATTATATTATGTTGGCGGAATTCGAAACATAAAAAATTAATTAAGAAATGCTTTAAACAAATTGTTCTTTGCGTTTACATTGTTGTGAAGGTTCAAATGAACGTATACATCTGTTTTGTGCATATAACTTTTTATGTTTCCAATTCCGCCAACATAATATAATAATTTCTTAATTCCCATAACAATTGTAAAATAAGAAAAATACCAATGTACAACAATGCTTTCCGGCATTGTTAGTAGTAAATATATCCTACATCAGTATAGTAATATATACCAATATTCATCAATTCAATTAATATTTGTGAAGGAACTATTAAAAAACCTTTAAATTTAAGATTATTCTAATAATTTTCACACCTCTGTATATATATATATATATATATATATATATATATATATATATATATATACATACATATATATAAATTAATTATAAACGTATAAAGGAAACTTAATCCGAAATGATTAATTATACGTACAGTTGGGACGTTCGTTCTGTGCCGGTGAGAATCATGTGGTAGCTAGCCAGTGAGCCTACACTCTCGCGCATGCGCAGGATATGGCAAGTGGCCAGTATCGCAGAAAGCCTTGGCTGTGTAACATCGTCCTGCCACGTGCGTGATAATTGCAGTTTGTTAGTTTAATTAGTTCATATTCATATTGTTTATTTATTATCGTGGCAAATTGCAGTTGTGTGTGTTTGTGTAGACTAAAATGCCTCCTATTCAGTCTAAACTTGGCGCAAAAACACTGCATAGCCAAACTCGGGAAGTTGTGAACAATATACATTCTTTCATGAAGAGTGAAGCAGCTTCTGGAGACTTTTTAATACCGCTGAAAAAGGTGCAAGAACGAGTGAGTGCAGCAACTAAAGTGCCCGAAAGAACAATAAGAAAGATAATTAAAGAAGGGAAACAGTGTGAGGAAGAAGGGACCTCTTTTGGAACGCCCGGTAAAGTTCATCGTGTACCGAAACGCATCACAGATGTTGATGATTTTGATAAAAGAGTTATACGACAGACAATTTATAATTTTTATATAAATGACAAAACAGTGCTAAACTAAACTAAAAGATACCATAAACTTTAACGGGGGTAGTACAAGTTTAAAGATCATTTTACGTGATATGGGGTTTAAATGGAAGAAGACAAGAAATAATAAAGCGGTATTACAGGAAAGGCATGATATTCGAGAACAGCGCGTATCATATTTATGCGCAACAAAGAAATACAGAGAAGAAGGTAGGCCTCTAATATACGAGGATGAAAAGTATATTCATAGCACCCATACAAGACCAAAAAATTGGAGTGATGACAAAACCTCAGGTTTACTGGCGCCTATTTCGAAAGGACCTAGGCTTATTATTGTTCATGCAGGGGGTCGAGCGGGTTTTGTACCTGGCGCATTTCTGATGTTTAAATCGAACAGGAAAACTGGAGACTACCATCATGAAATGAATGCCAACAATTACCAGAAGTGGATAACGGAAAAGTTGATTCCGAATTTGCCCCCTAGATCTGTTTTTATAATAGATAACGCACCTTACCATAATGTGGAGTTGCATAAAGCTCCCTCAAGTAATTCAAAGAAAAGTGATATGCAGGACTGGCTTAGAAGAAACAATGTGCAGTTTCAGGAAAATATGCTGAAAGTGGAGCTTTACGGGCTCATTAAAGCACATAAGCCACTTCATAAAACTTACGTGATTGACAATCTCTTAGCTATGAATGGACACTGTGTACTCAGATTGCCGCCGTATTCACCTGAGCTAAATCCATTGGAATTGATTTGGGCAGATATCAAGCAGTGGGTAGCCGGTCAAAACACAACTTTTAAATTAGAGCAAGTGATGAAATTGTGCCAACAACGGGTTGATGACATCAGTGTAGAAAAATGGGAAAAAGTATGTGAACATGTTGAAAAAATCGAAGATGAATATATTGAACAGGAAGGAATTATGGAAAATGTAATTGAAAGCTTCATAATTACGGGCGGAGACAGCAGTAGTGAAAGCGACGACGATGAAGATGATGATCATAACGAAAATCACGACGACAATGGTGGTGATATATCTGGTATCGAAAGTTTGTCTGATGAATAGATATATTGATTGCGTCTGTTTCTCTTCATTGCTATATAATTGAACCATGGATATCATTTTATGTTTATAATCAGTTTGTATTTATTATAACACATGTGATGTGATAAGTGACACTGGACAACTGTGAGTGGAATGCGCCGTTCATGGCACATCTTGGAACCAACTGCGCATGATAATGTCACTACACGCTGCAGATCCCAGCCGAGGCGGTAAGTCACGTGTTTCTATAAACTCACTCTGTTGCTCAAGTAACCAAGCACACCGGCACAGAACGACCGTCCCAACTGTAAACTTATACCACAGTCTAGTATACAGCCACGAAGCTCAATAGGTAGTAAATATGCATCCATAGGTAGTTGCTAACCACTAGGATCGCTAATACCACCTCATTGCAGACATTGCGAAATAGTACCGGCACAGTCTATTGTTCCTAGCACCTTCACAACTCAAGCTTCGTGACTGTATATACTAGACTGTGCTTATACTACTTCAGAAACCACTCTGTTTATTTTAATAGCCGTTTCTTTTTTCATATAAATTTCAATGAAAAATATAAAAATTCGAGCTCGATGCAACAGAAGACATCTCCCTAACGCACACACGAGATTGTACCATAACTGCTTCTTCTGCTGTTATTCAGTTTTCAGTATAGATAGCTGTGTTATAAGTAAGAAAGTTAAAAATTAATGTGAAGAAATACGTTACGCTTCTGAACTACACTTGATTAAATTTTCAATACAGGGTACTGAATTGCCTTAGCCTTAACTTTCAGTGAACAATTTTTTTGTATACAACTTCAACATTTTTGTGAAGCGCACTCAGTGACAGTAATTAAATCCTATTCAGTCTGGAAGGAATGTCTGATATTTTGTTAGGAAAAGAAAAGTTGAGATAATTTTTCTTCATTAGCGTAGGAGAAAAGTTTGAAATGTTAAACTTACACAAAGTAAAGATAACTAATATTAGAGAAACTGAGCAACCAAAGCATCAGCATACAGGTCCTTATGCTATGGTTGACTGGGTACTGTGTTACTTATTTTTATCACATTCGGACAAAAATAGGCAAGAAAGGAAAGATGAGAGAAGAAGAAATAAAGGAGGGAGGTGAGAGAAGGCAGATGATGAAGGGAAAAAGGAAAAATCGACGGAAGAAAGGATTAAGAAGAGAAGTCACAATGAAAAAGGAGGAAGATGGAGATAAAGTGGATGAAAAGAGAAAATAATGATGGAAGAAGAGGAAGGTTGAAAGAACGTATAAAGGACGCAAGAAAGAAGGGAAGAGCTGGAAGGAAGGAAAATATAAAGAAAATTACCAGGCAAAGGATGGAAGAAGAAAATATGATGAAGGACGAGAAAAGGAACAATATGATGGCTAGAGAGAGGAAAGAGATGAAGAACAAAAACGCAAGGCGGAACAAGATGAAGGTCTGAATAAGAAACAAGATGAGGAACTGAAGAAGAAACAGGATGAAGGACGGAAGAAGGAACAAGATAAAGAACTGAAGAAGGAACAGAAAGAGGACAGAAGAAGGAACAAGATGAACGGAAAAAGAAACAAGATGAAGAACTGAAGAAGGAACAGGATGAAGACGGAAGAAGGAACAAGATGAAGAACGGAAGAAGGAACAAGATGAAGAACTGAAGAAGGAACAGAATGAGGACAGAAGAAGGAACAAGATGAACGGAAAAAGAAACAAGATGAAGAACTGAAGAAGGAACAGGATGAGGACGGAAGAAGGAACAAGATGAAGAACGGAAGAAGAAACAAGATGAAGAACTGAAGAAGGAACAGGATGAGGACGGAAGAAGGAACAGGATGAGGACGGAAGAAGGAACAAGATGAAGAATGGAAGAAGAAACAAGATGAAGAACTGAAGAAGGAACAGGATGAGGACGGAAGAAGGAACAGGATGAGGACGGAAGAAGAAACAGGATGAAGAAGGAAGAATGGAAAAAGGAACAAGATGAAGAACGGAAGAATGAACAAGATGAAGGACGGAAGAAGTAATAAGATGAAGAACGAAAGAAGAAACAAGATGAAGAAAGAAAAAATGAACAAGTTGAAAGACGGAAGAAGAAATAAGATAAAGAACGGAAGAGGGAATGAGATGAAGGACGGAAGAGGGAAGAAGATGGAGGATGGAAGAGGGAATGAGATGAAGGATGGAAGAGTAACAATGAAGGAAGGAAGAAGGAACAAGAAGAAGAAGAAGAAAGGAAGAAGAGACAAAATGAATGCGAAAGAAGAAAGAAGATGGATGATGGAAAGATGAAGAAGATGGATGGAGAAAAGAGGAACAAAATGGAGAAAAGATGGAGGGGAAATGAGTAAATAAGAGCAAGAGGAAGGACAGAAGGGTAAACAAGAGGAGAGACGGGAAAATTTAATAAGAGGAAAGATGGAAGAGTAAACAAGACGAAAGACGAGGAGATTGAACAAGAGAAAGGACGGAAGAATGAACAAGAGGAAAGACGAGAAAATTGAACTAGAGGAAAGATGAAAGAGTGAACAAGAAGAAGGACGGAAGAATGAACAAGAGGAAAGACGAGAAATTTGAACAAGAGAAAAGATGGAAGAGTGAACAAGAGAAAGAAGAGGAGATTGAACAAGAGGAAGGACGGAAGAATGAACAAGAGGAAAGACGGGAAAATTGAACAAGAGGAAGAACAGAAGAGTGAACAAGAGAAAGTACAAAAGGAAAAATTGAGAAGTGTAGTAGGAAGAAAGAAAAAATTAGAAGGAAGAGGAGGAACGATTAAGGAAGAGAAAGAAAGAAAGACGAGAGAAAAAGCGTAGGGAAGAAGAGAAAGGTAGTAAAAGTGAAAATAAGGTGAGGAAAATATTATGAAAGACAAGGAGAGGAAAGGAAAGGAAGGAGACAGAAGTCTAATAGAAAGAAGACCACCGAAGTAGCTCAATTGGCTGAGCAGCTTGCCTGCCGATTCGGAGTTGTGCTCGGGCGTGGGTTCGATTTCTACTGGAACTGATTACCTGGCTGGTTGTTTTCCGAGGTTTCCCCAACTGACAAATGTCAGATAATCTATGGCGAATCCTCGACCTCATCTCGCTATCTCCAATACCATTGACGCTAAATAACCTGGTAGTTGATACAGCGTCCTTAAATAAGCAACCAAAATTGAAAGAATGCGAAGGAGAGTACTTCAAGTCCGGTGACACATTATTAACTAAATGTATTAACATTTTAGTTATCCATAATAATATTTCACCCATAATATTTTATGCAAATCAACGGAATAACAGTCATTGTAAACTAACACAGAATCATGGCTCGATTTTTATTTTATTAAGAACAATACACAACACAAAATATGGCTCGTTGTTCTTTGTAATCATTTAATAATACAGTTTACGTCCCATACCATTAATTATTCAAATAAATCAAATGCATTAATGGTTTAATACGTAGACATATAGCAGTAAAAATGTAGTTGTTACAAAACATTATCGGACGTGTGAAGTTGACAGAGCGATAATGCGTATGGTGCAATCACTTAACTTAATTTTGTGCCGAATCCCAGGAGAACTCACAACAGCATGCGAAATATTTTGTTAATGGTAGGTTTACACACGAGACCAATTTGTAGGCCATGCCATTCGGTGCGAGAACATTATTTAAGTGGGTTAACTGATTGCTGCAACTTACTGTAATAAACCTCAACAAATCGGCCACGTGAACTTTTGTTCCATCGTGCTAATGATACAATGTAATAGCAACACGAACGACAAAGGGTTTGGCTTTTTCGTAGATACGTTTTACGAAAATGATTTATTAAACGTTACTGAAGGGATAGTATTTAGTTAAAGACGTTCCAAATGCAGAAGTTATTCAGCTCTCATAATCAACGTGAGAGAGAAATGGTCAATATTGTTCGATGAATTTCCTCTGGAACTCAACTTCTGGGGAAAACTTCTTTTGTGCGAGATCGTGCGTATTTGCTTGGTTTCAGCATAAAACCAATCCGCAGAAAGTCTAAAATTCCACATTCAATATTCCCAACCTAACACACATAACATTTTCCCTCTTCTTACCACTTAAGTGACATATTGATTTTACTGCTTTAGGCTTTAAACATATTATTTTTAGAAACGTTCAATATAGTAATAATTATAAATTGGAAACCTACCACTGCAATTTCACCTAAATCGCACTGTTAATTATTGTTTTCAAATATTTGCAAAAATTAAGTAAACTCTACAAATCCACTAAAGTTACTGCATTCGTGATGCAAGTAACATTAAGGAAGCCGTGAAAAAATCAACAAGATTCCAGATGCCGATGTTATTACTGCAATATGTTATATAAATAATATTGTTAAAATATTAAAATGAAAAATAAATCATTACATAACCTTACCGTTTGTTTTAAGTACGCATTTATAGACTGGGGGGAAAAAGACAGACGTATATCACGGCCTGCTGGAGTATAGTAAACGAAACATTTTAAAGCAACAATGTTTTTTTATTGGGTTATTTTACGACGCTGTATCAACATCTAGGTTATTTAGCGTCTGAATGATATGAAGGTGATAATGACGGTGAAATGAGTCCGGGGTCCAGCACCGAAAGTTACCCAGCATTTGTTCGTATTGGGTTGAGGGAAAACCCCGGAAAAAACCCCAACCAGGTAACTTGCCCAGACCGGGATTCGAACCCGGGCCACCTGGTTTCGCAGCCAGACGCGCTGACCGTTACTCCACAGGTGTGGACAACAATGTTGAAGATAGATTTTTTGTTTTGCAAATTTGCCGTCATTGAACAGAAACCAAGATGGAGATTTCATTGCAACTAATTAGAAATTCCTCTTTCAGGTATGTAATAAACGATCTTCGCACAAACAATGTACGATACACGAGCGGTATGTTTGTTTTCATGTTCTCGGAAATTAAAAAAGCTCAACTACATTTCGCTTTTTCAATCTTTTCCTCGAACATGAAAACTTCAACATACCACTCTTGTAACGCATATTACTATTACATGCCGTAAATAAACAAGACAGGAGGCGCAGCTTCATTATCTTCTCGGAGAAACACATGCTAATTATTTTATCACAACTACTCGTCTTCTTCTACAGTCACAACTAACCGCTTCCTAGTACCCTTGCATGTACCCACCTCCTATTACCCTCGCATCTGCTCGTCTTCTCGTACCCTTGCGACTACTCATTTTCTCTTATCCTCTACCAGTCGTCTCCTACCTTCGCAACTGCCCGTCTTCTCACATCCTCGCAACAATCCCTCTTCTTATACTTTCGCAACTACTTGTCTTCTACTAACACATCGCAGCTACCCATTCTCTCTTGAACTTTTCTCTTTGTCCCCTTTCCTCTCAGTGCCTATTTTTTTTTTTAAGCTATCGCATTGATCTTGCCTAAGAAAAATTATAAGGCCGAAAATAAGAAAGACTGGAGAATATGCTGAGTTTGCAATGAAAGACCTACCCTTTGGCAGAGAACTATTAATGAACGAGTACAATGATTACTTACTTACTTACAAAAGGCTTTTAAGGAATCCGCAGGTTCATTGCCGTCCTCACATAAGCCCGCCATCGGTCTCTATCCTGTGCAAGATTAATCCATT
Source organism: Periplaneta americana (assembly GCF_040183065.1). Lineage (NCBI taxonomy): Eukaryota > Metazoa > Arthropoda > Insecta > Blattodea > Blattidae > Periplaneta > Periplaneta americana. Next base: position 52,819,636 of record NC_091132.1, read on the forward strand.
CTGTATCATCATATCCCACCTCCCTCAAATTCATTTTAATATTAACCTCCCACCTACGCCTCGGCCTCCTCAAAGGTCTTTTTCCCTCCGGCCTCTCAACTAACGCTCTATATGCATTTCTGGATTCGCCCATACGTGCCACATGCCCTGCCCATCTCAAATATTAATAATAATAATAATAATAATAATAATAATAATAATAGATGTAATAAGTATCACAATTAAAAATCCGCACAATATGTTAAGCTTCAATACTGTGAAATACATTGTGGCTCTCGCCAAATTACTATTGGGACAGGTTACCTAGTTGAAATTTTTTCCGGGGATTTTCCTCAATCCATCAAGAGCAAATGCAGTGTAACTTCCGGCGCTGGACGCTGGACTCATTTCGCTGGCTTTATCACCTTCATCTCACTCTGACGCTAAATAACCATGCAGTTGATGAAGCGTCATAAAATAACTAATTAAAAATTTCTAGTGCGTACCAATTACCTAGACAGACTTGTGAAATCACAGAAAACAAAGTCACGAAGCCGGCTCTGTGATGGAACCTCTGACTCCTAAATACATGGCTGGTGTAGTATCCTTCCTGTTCAGTAAGCCACGATCATGATTTCCTTTTATTTTTAAGGCGACTTATACAGTAAGAATCGTGAAAAAATTTCAAAATTTTTTTATTGTCTGAATTGATATAGCCTTCTTTTCTGTATATATTTCCAAATTTTCAGATATATGTTGACAGGGAGAGTATAACATATGCAGCAGGTGCTTTTTTAGTGCAAAATGTAAGTACAAGCATGTCCAAACTTTAGACTCATTTATCCGATAATTACATTTTCGATACAAAAAACCTGTTGTCTCAAGAACAGTTTGTCTGATTTCATTCAAATTTTGTACACTTGTCCTTTGTAATAATCTCTAGACGTTGGACCACAATAGTTAAATTTGAATGAAAAATGAACAATTTTCTAATAAAAGTACATTGAAAAAAAAAAAAAAAAACAATTTTTTAATGAAAATTAAAAAATCTATAAATGTAGTATGAAGTCACCTGTGATGCTCATTGAGATCCAATCTTTAGATTATGATCTCAGATTTACGGAGAAATATAGTTAATTATTACCTTTTCCAGTTTAGGTTAAATCATGTTTTTGTAAGATATTTTTCTTGAAAAACTCATACTTTCGAACATATCCATGGTTGCTAGATGTATTACATATCAAATTGAAGTTAAAATCATGCAGCATAAGTGTGAAAAATTTGAAATAAATACATGAAGCGGTAGTCAAGTTATTGAATATTTTGTAAAAAGTACAACCGCTACTGTATGAAACCCCTGAAGAATCCATCCCTGCCGATAGGATTTGAACCCATGTAACTGGACCCCAAGAGCAGACATAGTAACTACAAACTATCCCTTGAGAACGATTGTACTGTAGTAGACAGTAAGGCAAGCTTCAGAACTGAAAACAAATGCATAAAGAAAAGAAAGGCAATAAAATTGTTCCTGGAAAATCGCGCAAAAAGAGACAGAAGTTAGCTTCACCACAATATAGATTGCGTCCAATCACAAAATCCCATTCATCACGCAACCGTTGACTACACGCCACAAACACGTGGCTCGATGAGAGACAAGACACTGACCTTATAATGTTCATTTTTTTTATCAACGAATAGCAACTAGTGGGTCACGGGCCACACAGACTGTTTATGCAGCTTTTATTATAAAGAACATACAGCCCCGAAATGAACAGGCGGTAAACATGTCAGGGAAAGTACACATTACAAATCTAGACTGCTAGATTTATAAAACCATTCTTTAATGACGCATATTCATATGAGAAACTTTCATTAATGACAAACAGATTTTTCATTATATCTCTGCCGGTCAGTGACCATTAAATTTCAAGTGGCATATCTTAGTCGTTGGCGTCAGAGTATTAAAAAGCATTGAAACTTTATGCTGTCTCTCTTCCTCTCCATCGAAAATTGTGACATTGCACAGAAGCAGAGATAAAATAAAAGATCCGTGTAGTACGTTCCCTTCGACTCAACTGTGTTTACCAACAGGAATTAAAGACACAGTTCCCTTACACAGAGAATTACAATGAAAGGATACGATTTTCGGAATACAGATTTTGATTACGCTTTTTCAGATGTAGGGCAATTACGTAAGAAGAAGACTGGGAAAGCCAAATATATAACGCTTAAAAAGGGCGATATAATGCCAGAGAAGTTCACCGACTCTTCAGTTAAATTACCTTTCAGTTAAAATCCTTCGAACTGTCTCATTTTTTCCCTTTATTTTCATGTTAATTTACGGGTAGAATTATCAATAATAATATGACAAGCGTTGACAAATTTCTGGTAAATTAACTGAGCTTAAGAAAAGAGTCTTATCGTTGTAATTAGGTCGAGAAATAATTCACACGGCAAGATAAGGGTTGAGATTAATAATAATAATAATAATAATAATAATAATAATAATAATAATAATAATAATATAAAATTTTTACTCGCCCATCAGCATTGCCATAGTTATGACCTGTTATTTTTTTTATTTGTGTCACTACTGGAGCCCATAAGCAATATACTGTCATCTCAAGGCCACAGCTGAGTAATCTGCAAAAATACCCACAACGTACAACTCTGGATTCAGATCTTGCGAATAGTCTGTGTGTTTATTTTTAGAGGAACTGGGAACCAATTCAATATTTTCCTTTTTAAATAACTATATTTATAGTTATGCTAGAGGAAACCACTGAAAAACCACGCTCATGTAACGGGGATTTGAACCTGGGACACCGGAATGCAAAATTAGTGTTTTACCACTTAACTACGTAGTTTAGTTACCGATAGTTTATAGTAAATACTGATCTACTTAAACTGTTATTTACAAGTTCCACCAATCTCTCACAATAATAAGATGTGGGGTTTAAAAAGGTCTCGTCAGCTATTATGGCTATTTGCGCCCTTATCTAAAATTCTTCACAAAACAAAAACACAAACAATACAATAACCAGAATGCTACAAAGAACTAAAAAGCGTTGTCACAGTAAAAAGGAGGTACACAAATGCAGTACACACAAGGTGATTTGTAAAGAATCATAAAAATGTGCAAATCTCAGGCCCTAGGTAGTATTCATAAAGAACCAATTAAATAATGAAAATAAGGCCACCAGGGATAAGTTGTACAGCAGATTTCAAAACATTAAAATTTCATAAAATATTTGGATGTAAAAGATCCGAAATGTCAAGTATATTAAAAACAATATACGAAACAACAAATGTAACCTCCGGATGTAAAGGGTCCGGAGGGTAAGTAAAACGGGTCAATAAAAAACTAGATCATCCTGTCAAGCCCTGTATTCGATAAAAATCTCAGAATTGCATTGTACTTGAGATGGTAATAGAATGAGACACTTTTTACTATCTTCAAACCATTTTGTTTTTGTTTTTTGCAGTTTCTTTTTACAGTTAGGTTCTTATAGGTTACTTTTTACTATTTTCAAACCATTTTGTTTTCGTTTCTTGTCGTTTCTTTTTACAGTTAGGTTCTTATAGGTTACTTTTCACTATTTTCAAAGCATTTTGTTTGTTTTTTTTTTTGCAGTTTCTTTTTACAGTTAGGTTCTTTTAGGTTTACTTTTTATTTACAGTAATTCTGTGCCCCAAGACAAAATACGATATGTCATTCTTGTAGTTATTTAGGACACAGCATTAAAAAGTTTGAACGACTGTATAAAATCATAATATTACGCGTATGTTTATGTTTATGTATTTATTTTGCTAATAATTGTAAAATAAAATATAATATGAATAGATAAAACTTCAGCTCACCCCTAATAGAGTAAAACTCTTATGTTATGTTATGTTTTGTTATGTTATTTTATGTTATGTTAGAATGTTATGTTTTATTTAACGACGCTCGCAACTGCAGAGGTTATATCAGCGTCGCCGGATGTGCCGGAATTTTGTCCCGCAGGAGTTCTTTTACATGCCAGTAAATCTACTGACATGAGTCTGTCGCATTTAAGCACACTTAAATGCCATCGACCTGGCCCGGGATCGAACCCGCAACCTTGGGCATTGAAGGCCAGCGCTATACCAACTTGCCAAGCAGGTCGACTGTTATGTTATGTTGTGTTGTGTTGTGTTGTGTTATGTTATGTTATGTTATGTTATGTTATGTTATGTTATGTTTCATAACAAAGGATTAGAGAGAAAAATGAAACATATGCGTATCATTTTTGTTGCAAAAAATATATCATTAGGATGCACAACATATTGCGAAATGTCATTTTTGCCAAAACAAATTGACATATCTTTTGTCTTGAAATCACAGAATTACCCCAGAGAAAATATTCAATGAAGTTTTCTACTTAAAGTTGTGGGAGATCGCCTTTTCAGAGTAAAAATTCAACCTATTACATTGCTGTCAATCCATGGCAGGCAGAAAATGAAAACAAAACTTCAATCACTGTTATACACTTAATCATTTATTGAAAATAATAATTGGTAAATATCACTTTGGATTTTCAGCACCGAAGCTACGTAATTAATTCTGTCTAATAACCACGTGATTGTCACCACCTGCACAATAAGACCACTTTTCTCATGTTAGTTACATTTATGACACGTATTTTGAATTAAACTATTTTCTAATTAATCGATACCTAACACGTACATGTCCATATCCATCGCGTGAATACCCTAATTCTATTACAGTGACACCACCACTCTTTAATTAAGCACATACTTTGTACATTGCAACGTCATCAGTTTGTTGCTGTCCTCGCGATGGATTAAAATCTGAGGACGTCCAATGCAGTCAAAACAAGCAATGAGAGTCCTGTGACGCGTGCATAACTACATCAAGTCGTGTTTCATATTTGGCAATCTAATTGTATGACGGATATTTTGATGCAAATTGACTCAAATTCAGCAATTGACTGACATATGATTTAGCTGTATGAGTTCACATTGCCAGGTCAATTTTAATTATCAACCGGCATTAACTGTTTTATGTCTGCAGCTGATTATTTACCCACCAAATATCAAAGTGTAACACATTATTACTGGCTTTTAAACAATACTGCAAATTATCATATAAAAGTGTATGCAAAAATAATGATATTTAATATTTTCTTGTTATTATACACTTTTTTTATTTGAATACGCAGAAACTTGTAAAAAAGCACTCTCGCTAATCCACTCGTTTAGGCGATTAAAGAACTTTATAGTCTACGCCAGCGGTGACCAAAGTGAGTGTTATTTGTTCTGTATGCGATGTTGTAATTTAATTTCTTGAATGAGGTCTACAAAAACATCTCAACACACAAACAACACAAACAAACAAATACTATCACACAGGCGTATACAAACTCAAATGTAACACCTGCAACAACTTCTACATAAGACAGACAGGCAGATCGTTTCAAACACGTTACAAAGAACACATCACAGCCATAACACAATTACAAAACACCTCCACATATGCAGAACACATCACAAATGCTAACCACACCCACAGATACATCAACACAGAATCAACACAGATATGGAAATACTACACATCCAACCAAAAAGCCAGAAACTAAACACACTAGAACAATATGAAATATACAGACACACAAAAACACACCCCAACGAAATTCTCAACACACAACTCAACTTCAAAACACACACACTCTTTGACTCTACACTATACCACAGGAACACACCCTCACAGGAAACAGAACAAGTGGCGCCAAGACCAACAACGACCAGTTCTGAAGATGACCCATAAATATGTCGAAACATGTAAACGAGGTACGTTGAAATTTAACACAGGAAAGTCTTACCATTCATATTCCGAAGTGATACAGTGTTAAAAGTTGTGTAATCAAGATGTATGTATCAATTTTCTAATTAACCGTCCATTATTCATTTGAATGTACTCTATCATCCCTTTTAATTTGTAGAGTTATTTTACACCCACCCTGTACAGGATTCTGAAGTAAAAGTTCAAACATACATGCAAGAGTTCCCGATTAATTTCTTCATCCCACTGTGCAATAGAAATAAGACTTGTACCATCATTTAATGTTAAAGAAACAAGCCCACATTCATGGTTTGGAAATTAAGTCCCTAAGCGCATGTTACGCTTGCGTGAATGTATAACAAGCTACAAGATCGGCTAGGAAAGTCATTCCTAAAATCAATATCAATTCAGCGTGAAAGGTCAATATTTATATTTAATGAGTCCCACTCTACTAAAGAGAACCAGGAAATACAGTCCCTCACAATAAAACAGACGCACTAAATAACAAAGTTTCAAGCAATAAGCTAATGATTAATGATTTCTCATCAGAAAATAATGTATGATGCGTAGAGACAGCGTTCATTAAACTAAGGAGCCAATTTCCTTAAGAATAACTTGTAGAAATTTCATTTCAACGAGTGAGTTAATCTATATGCATACTGGAATCTCATTGTGCTCTAGTTTACACTAAATGTTCAGTGTCTTCAACTTCCTAACTGAATTTACCCGAAGCCTTCAGCAAAGTGTAGTCTCTGAAGCTGTTGCAAGATTACTATTCCACCATTTTTACTCCATCTCTTTCTATAACAAGCAAATATTCTCATGGGGCAGATAATTTTTTTTTCTTTCACCATGTTAATAATGTCAAAACAAGTCCTTATACAAATTTTGGTCACTCGACCGCAATTACGAGGGCCGTAAAAAATAAGTTCGCCAGGGGCTGTTAACAGAAAGAAAACACAATTTCATTGGAAAAAATTATACATCAATGAATTTTGGGATAGAGTTCGATATTATGACGCATTATTCTTCCACATGCCAATAATCTGTCACCACGTCCATAGTCACTAAATTTCGACCCATCTTCACTTTTTTCAAGGAAGAAATCTAACTTTTTCACACTTGTAACAAACTGCACAACTGCTTACTAAAGATGGAGGGAATAAGCTGATTGACCAGTGTTACCAACACCCAATGTTTTTTTTTTATTTTCAGTGAGTTATGTAACGACGCTGTATCAACTTCGAGGTTATTTAGCGTCGATGAGATTGGTGATAGCCTAGATCATATATGTAACAGATAGCTCATTCCTGAGAACAACCGCCAGGATCGCCACCCGTCCGCCGTAAACGAACACGAGGTGGCAGTACAGTCGCTAATGTAATTCAAATGGGAGTTATGACGTGACTCCTTATGTAACAACTAGATGGCAGCGTAGTAAACCTGACAAAAGTTGTTACCGTCAAAGCCTATAACGCCGAGCTATCTGAGTATATATGATCTAGGGTGATAGTGAGATGGTATTTGGCGAGGTGAGGCCGTGGATTCGCCATAGATTACCTGGAATTCACCTTAGGGTTGGGGAAAACCTCGGAAAAAACTCAACCAGGTAATCAGCCCAAGCGGGGATCGAACCCGCGCCCGAGAGCAACTTCAGTTTGGTAGGCAAGCGCATTAACCGACTGAGCCACGCCGGTGGCTCTCCCAAAGTTACAATGTAAGTTGCAGTGGCGCTCTCGGATCAATTTGCAGCGAATTTCAAATTCAAGAAAATTAAAAAAAAAACAATTTTTTAAAAATAAAATAAAGAAAGAAATCTGGATTATATTGCATGAAAAAGCTGTCACTAATTTTTTAAACAAAAAGTAATTATTGCACAAGAAGCCTTTCAGATATATATATATATATATGGCACTATCCCAAAATTCATTCCGGAGTAATTAATTTTTCTCGTAAAATATTGTAATTTTTCAGTAAGTTATCGCAGCACAAAAATTGTTATATAACCCACAGTTTGAAAGATAGAGAGATTAGGCTTGCAGCAAAAAGTTCACTTTTCACAGGCATTTGGTCCCTGTGTAAAGATCAGGAGATTTCACATAAATATAAGGACAGGAGTGAAACATTACTTTTGAAGGGATGTCCTTAAACTTTTGGTAGAAACTGCAGGTCCAGTGCTTGCCTGGATGAGGATGGTAATGATGATTATGAAGCTCTACTTATAGTCAACCTACAGGGAAATTATACCTTGGCTTCGTTTTCGATATACAGATTTCAACAAAACTTGCAAAAAATAAATAAATACACATGAAACAATAAATAGATATCATGTTTTCTTTATGGAGAACCATAGAAGTGATTGATATAGCGAAGACTGTTTTCTCGGACGCGTTACAAATTTCAGTACGAAGGAATCTTTTCTACTTGCAGCTCACGTCTTGGGGAACAAGTTCAACAAATCACATGAGAAGTACTCTGACAACTCTTGTAAAGGAGACAAATAGCAAACGAAAACGAGATCTACTACAAACTCGGCCACGAGATGAGATTTCTTTTCACGTAGGAACTTGGAACAGAAGTGGAAACCAATTTCTCCCACAAGATGAGGGGCTTAGAACACATATTTTATTTTCAGTATTAGGTCTGAAGAGATGGCTTATACGCCCAGTATTATTTGTGGTGCTACTGATCTCTATTATCTGATTATTCATTTGTTGTGAACCATTATCTTGATATTTATTGTGTTTAACTTCCTATAAATCACAAGATTTAAAAATTCTATGAAATATAGCCTAATTGTGCTTTACATATATAAGTGTTCTGCCCATGGGCAGGTCTTTCACTGCAAACCCAGCTTTCTCCAATCTTTCCCATTTTCTGCGTTCCTCTTAGTCTCCGCATATGATCCACATAAAGTGGATCGGGGGAAGATGCCTGACTTCCATACCTTAGATTTATTCTATTTTATCATTCATTTCTTTCTATCAATGAAAATAAAACCATAATTATTCCATTCTCATTATCCGAAAAATGTAACAAACCTCCTACATCGATATTAAGTATTAAATTACATAACTCTGATTGTTGCCTTATACGTACATTGTAAATGTCCGATTATTAAGGAGTCCTCTGAAGTTAAATGTTTAGGAATCATTTTCGACAATCATTTAAAATGGAACCAACACATTCATTATTATTGTAATAAATTACGTAAAATAATATATTATTTTGTTTTATTGAGGAATTACTTGTCAATAAGTTTATTACGCACAATCGGTAATTATATAGCCTATAGAATTGCAGAATGTGGTAGCTTATTTACAACCAATTTTAATCCACTTTATTTATTACAGAAGAAAATAATTACAATATGTCTTCATAAACCCATTGATATTCCATCTCAAAAATTGTTTTCAGACTTTAATGTTCTTAAAATCATACAAATTTATTACATTGTATTAATAAGATAAAATGTATACATAAAAATCGAAATAATTTTGAATTGTATAATCATAGTTATGAAACAAAAGGTATGAATTCTTTAAGATGCACGACTGCTACAGTATTTAATCATGGTAGTAATTTAGGCCCAAGAATATATAACAAATGTGTATCTTATCAATTCTAACAGTTCTAATATTAAATTTAAAAAGTTACGCAAGAATTTTATAAATAATGAAAAATTGTAAATTTAAATTTTATATTCTTATTGTGTAGTGGACATAAGACAAATTGTATTATATACTGCTTAATTTAAATTCAGGAATCCACCCCTGAGGATGAGTTCTTCTCTTTCAGGGCTGAGCTAAAGTTTTATCTGTTTATATTATACAGAGTGATTTATATAGAACTGACACATTTCTTCATTAATTGTTTCAAAACGAATTGTGCTAGCGACAACTTATTATACCTAAAATGTAGAGAAATTTTGGGAGATTATTTACCTCTATAGCAAATGTTAAAAATGTCCTCCATTCTGCATAAGGCACACTCAACACGTCGTTCCATGTTACTGGCCACTCGTTGGAGGACTCTGTCAATAGCTTGAATATCCTATGTGATGTTGTGCTTCAGATCGTCCAATGTCTGGGGACGTGTGGCGTAAACCCTGTCTTTTAAGTAACCCCATAGAAAGAAGTCCGGCGTTGTCAAATCCGGAGATCTCGGTGGCCACAGGTCCCTGGAAATTATTCGGTCGTCACATAACCGGATAAATGGAACCATGCTTCATCTGTGAACCATGTGATGGACAATATGGCAGGATTTTGCACAATGAACGTCTGAAACCAACGACAATAATTCAATCTTTTATCCTGATCTGGTTCCTGTAGCTGATGAACAACCGTAACCCTATATGGCTTTAGGCTCTCTGACACATTGAGTAGGTGTACCCTGTCTCCTGCGACAAACGTCTTAATGATTTTTTGGGTGACTGCTCCAGTCGTGCTCTTATGTCAACAACAACCGTGGGAAGCCTAGATGAACGATGCTTGCCCTTTTCACTCACCAGAGATCCAGTTGTTTCCAATTTGTTTACCAGTCCCAGTATTGTCTTTCTTTTGGGAGGAGTGCGAACACCAAATTCTCTCTGGTATGCCCTTTGAGTAGCTGTAATTTAATTCGTAATCCAGTATTGCTTCACAAGGAAGAGTCGTTGATTTAATGTGTACTGCATTTTCACGTTGACACAAAATGTCGAAAACAGCTGCCAACAATAGGAATAAAACATAAACATCTGCGCATCTAGTGACAAGGAATCGAAACTCCAGAACATTCTGCTTAATTTGGTTCTAAAATTGGGTCAGTGCTGCCAACAATAGGAATAAAACGTAAGCATCTGCACATCTAGTGACAAGGAATCGAAACTCCAGAACATTCTGCTTAATTTGGTGCTAAAATTGGGTCATTGAATGAATTTCCAACGGAATAATTAAAGAAAGAAATGTATCAGTTCTATATAAATCACTCTGTATTTTATGTTACAATTATAAGCAAAATGAGTACATAAATAAAAATAAATAAAGAAATTCATATTTATAATTCACTTTATCTATACTAATAATAAATCTGTAGCCGAAATTTTTCTGGTAATTTTCGATTTTCCAAAAATAATTGGTCCTAACATATATAATTAACCACCCTGAAACCGAAAATCGCATTTTTGACATTTTTGTTTGTATGTCTGTCTGTATGTTTGTTACCTTTTCACGCGATAATGGCTGAACCGATTTATATGAAAATTGGAATATAAATTAAGTTCGTTGTAACTTAGATTTTAGGCTATATGGCATTCAAAATACATTATTTAAAAGGGGGGTTATAAGGAGGCCTGAATTAAATAAATCGAAATATCTCGCTTATTATTGATTTCTGTGAAAAATGTTACATAACAAAAGTTTCTTTAAAAATAATTTCCGATACGTTTTATTCCTAGAAAAATTTTGATAGGACTGATATTTAATGAGATAAATGAGTTTTAAAGTTAAAATAACTGCCATCTAAGGCCGTGTAATGAATTAAAAAACAAATGACTTCGTCTATAAGGGGCCTTGGACAGCAACAATCGAAAGCTATGAAAGATAGCCTACAGAGAATGTTTCTGTGTTTGTATGAAGTAATATCAGAAGCTAAATTAACCGATTTGTATAATTAATTATTAATTCACCATTGGAAAGTGTAGTTTCCGTAGATGGACATAATGCTATAATGTTATTACAGTAACTTCTGAGTGAATCGAGGACAGGTAAGATTAAAATAGCTTCTTATGCACAGAAAACTTGATAGGCTATTCTGTACATTCGTTTCCTGTATTTCCTAATATAATTTTTATGACCAAATGAGTGGTCTCTGGATCTAAATGATCGCATTTTAATTATGCAAATACAATTTAAATTAAGTAAAATAATAAACGATTTATCCTTATATCAAACACGAATGTTCCCTGGATCAAATGCCCCATTTTAATTATGTAATTACTTTATATTTATTTCTAACGGGTGCAGCGGAGCGCACGGGTACGTCTAGTTTAAAATAAGTATATGCAAATAGAACCAGTGAAATATTAAACGATTCAATGCAACTGTAGAATAATTCATTAGTAATATATTAACTGCTCATATGCATTTCACGTGGTAATTAATTGCTTATTTTTAGACTGTTTTCTCATGCAATGCTGTAATTTATTTCGTATCCATGTGATATTCCGAGACTACCCACGGGAGAAGAGCTTTTCCATTATTAACACGTTGTGGAGGCGACCGCACGGCGCGGTGTAGGCAGATACTAATCTGAAGCATTTCTTATGGGAGTTAATAAGCCATTGTGACTTAATAGCATGACGCAGTACGAAAGTTACTCAAAAACCAAAGAGCGCGAGACGTGCTGCCGTGTGTCTGAAAGAAAGAGAACTATAAAAAAAGTTACGTTTTTGTTTATTATCATCGTAATGCAAGTAAAATATATTGCTCCATCAAGTTCTATAGGTCAGAAATTGCTTTGAGATTGCTAATAGAGAAGTAATTTATGATTCAGAAGGACAGTGACAGTTTAATATTGCTTAAGGCAATTTATGTCTCGACGGGAAGTGCGCAATAATTTACTCCAAATGCATTCATTTGGAGGACTCTTACGAGGGAAGGGTTTCGGCTCGAACAGGAATTTCTGGTTAGAAATTTATACAGAGGCTTATCTCACCTTACTAATAGACGGTAATTATACACAGTATTTAAAGGGTGTAAATGATATGTTGTTATTGAAGTGTTGTATCAGTGAAGAATTATGTTGTGTCAGTGAAGTGTGTTGCATCAGTGAAGAAGTATGTCGTGTCAGTGAAGTGTGCTGTGTAAGTGAAACGTGTTCCTGTCAGTGAAGCTTTATAGTTTATAGTGGCAGTGCGTAGTATTTGAACTGTGAAATGTTTTTGAAGTGTTAGTGAAATCAGGATAGAATCAGTGAAATGTGTCGTAGTTCCATTACAGTGAGTGAGATGACAGCGAAATGAGTGTAATTTGAAAGGTACTTGTGCAGATATGAACATATCATACTCGTGGGTTTTAGTTCGATCTTAGTTTTAAGATACAAATTAGATTTATTTCAAATGTTATTTTAAGTGACCGTTTCATTTAATTTAGTATATTCCCTGTTGTTGTTGTTATTGTTATTATTATTATTATTATTATTATTATTATTATTATTATTAGTAGTAATTATTGTTAGTATTAATTATTAGTATTATTATTAATTGTATTTTTAAATAATAAGTTTATTATTGTCATTATTGAGTGTAATTAGTTACCACTGCCACCGAGTTTATACCCACTGCAGTGTGAATAAATACATACATACAATGATGATGAAGACCGTAAAATTAGTAATTTGTGTAACTCTTCGTTTGGTTGGTGTTGATCAATACACTTCTTCAAAAATATGTACGAGGAATATCTATAAAATGCATAAAACATCATGGATCAGAGCAATAAACATGCAAAATTAACACGTGAACATTCCTCTGAATTACACTCCACTACTGAAAAATCAAATGCCACCTGAAATACATCTTTGAAGTCCGAGACTTGTAGAGGATTCACGTAACTATCTGACTGCCAGGAATGCTGAAGCATAGGGCAGTATACTGGAGCAGACAACTGGTTATGAATAAACAGTGGATGCGCGATGACTTAAAGAAAAGTGAAGTTGTTTCGTATCAGAGTATATGGCACGTGCCGCGCCGTCCGTCTTTTGTGGACCTGGCGAGTACTGCAGCGTACAAAACGAAGGAACCCCGATGCGTTCATAGTGACATTGCAACGCAATGTGTGCAGTTGTGTTATCCTGCTCAAGTATTTAGTACGCATTGAATATGTTGTTCTGATCCATTCATAATGGCAAAACGTTAAATTCGCTCAGAGATACGAAATGCAATTAAGAAGTATGAGAGTGACATTTTATGTATTAACGAAGACAATATCGTGTTTAATGTATGTAAAATTGAAATAAAAACCAGAACAAATCAGGCTATAGAGAAACATTGCAACAGTACTGTACATCGCACAGGAAATCCGTTGAAATGAAATCTGAGGATCCATCTACTACATTACCATCATCATCATTTAGTTGTGCGGGTCTAACAACACGTGCAACCTGATCCTCAGTACAAATATTCCTCTAAAGAAATTGAGTGATGCCCATTTTAGAGGTTTTCTTCAGAAATTCTCTCGATATAAAAACTGTTTAAGCGATAGGCGAAGACGATTCAGCTTCGACAACTTACGAGAATATATAATAATAATAATAATAATAATAATAATAATAATAATAATAATAATAATAATAATAATAATAATGATTTAGTTTAGCTGGCAGAGTTAAGGCCGTAAGGCCTTCTCTTCCACTCAACCAGCAAAAAGTGTATATACATATGCATGAACTTACAAAGAATTCAACAATTTGATTTAGACGAGTTTTTTTTACTGGGTTATTTTACGACGCTGTATCAACATCTAGGTTATTTAGCGTCTGAATGATATGAAGGTGATAATGCCGGTGAAATGAGTCCGCGGTCCAGCACCGAAAGTTACCCAGCATTTGCTCATACTGGGTTGAGGGAAAACCCCGGAAAAAACCTCAACCAGGTAACTTGCCCCGACCGGGATTCGAACCAGGGGCACCTGGTTTCGCAGCCAGACGCGCTGACCGCTACTCCGTGTGGACTAGATGAGAGTTACATGTATACAAGAGTTATTTACGAATTAGACAACAAAATACTATGAACTATTAATTAAACACTGAAATAAACTGTGTAGCAGAATTAAACTAAAATACATAGAATGTTAATATATTTCAAATAATATTAGATAATAGAAAGAGATTATTATGAGACAATATATCGTCGTTTACTGCAACGCTGGTAATTGCATCAATGATGACGAGGACTGAACCTTGCAAGGTATGTACTACAGTACGTTATTTTTCTTTTCCTTCTGACTGTACGGAGACACAGTAGCATGTTGACGTCGTCTGTTTACGTTTGAAAACCTGTTCAGCCAATGGTTAGAATGAAAAAAAAAATGTAACATATAGTAAATGTGTACTTATATTCAACGATAAGTCATCCCGCATCCACTGTCTAGTTATGAATAACAGAGTGCATTTTCATTATGAATACTCGATTTCCCAATTTAAGTTCTGGATTCTCAGCAAGAGTTCTTATGTAATCTGTTATCTTCCGAGCATATATTTTGGATTATCTAAAGAAAAAAACATTCAGAGGCTGGATATATTCACGTCATTCGCATAAACAAGCAACTGATATGAGTCGTTCAATTCCAAACCCTCTCTATTTTCCAGGACCTTCCTAATGGTATATTCTAGAGCAAAGTTAAAAAATAAAGCTGATAGTGCATCTCCTTGTTTCAGTCCGTAGTGAATTGGAAAGCGTTAGACAGAACCTAGCCTATACGGGCTTTGCTGTATGTTTCACTCAGACACATTTTAATTAGTCTAACTAGCTCCTTGAGAATACAAAATTCTACAAGAATATTATAATAAAACTTCTCTCTTAACCGAGTGTTATGCCTTTTGTAAATCTATTAATAACTAATGTACTGTGTCCTTATAGTTCCATTTTTTCTCCTATATCTGTCGAATACAAAACATTTCATCAATAGTCTATCTATTGCGCCTAAAACTACCAGGAGGAATAGAAGGAGAGAACGAAGAAAATGGGCAGAGAATTACAGAGTAAAACCTGTAGAGGGTGGGGGAAGTTATTATTTCTGAATTGAAAGCCATCTAGTTGATTTCAAGTCTGTTTTAAAATGTACAATATACCTTTCCTTTCCTTCCTTTTAAATGAAAAGGAAATGAAAAAATTCTACACCTCATTCTATTTGAATATTATACCTCTTTCCGCTTTAAAGTTAAAAAAGGTAAAAAGATGACAAGTAAATGATAATATAAAAATGCGATTTTTGACACTGACAGATGACTAGCAGTTTTGTGCATAAACATGCGACCTAAATAATATATATTTTGTAATGTGTATTGTGTTTGAATGAAAATCGTAATGAAAAATATGTGGATGTCAAAAATTAAAGTTTTTGCAGAAGATAAATTAGATTGTCGTACATACGTGGCCATTAGCCTAATGTTTTCACAACCTGCATGTGGGCTGCACAAAGTTCCTGTTTTCTAAGAATAGTTTCGTCATTTGTAATTCCAGGTGAATATATTGTCTATCTCAGACTAGACTGATAAGGAGAAATCTATACTAATAATAAATCTGTGGCCGAAATTTTTCTGGTAATTTTCGATTTTCCAAAAATAATTCGTCCTAACATATATAATTAACCACCCTGAAACCGAAAATCGCATTTTTGAAATTTTTGTTTGTGTCTGTGTGTATGTTTGTTACCTTTTCACGCGATAATGGCTGAACCGATTTATATGAAAATTGGAATATAAATTAAGTTCGTTGTAACTTATATTTTAGGCTGTATGGCATTCAAAATACTTTATTTAAAAGGGGGGTTATAAGGGGGCCTGAATTAAATAAATCGAAATATCTTTCTTATTATTGATTTTTGTGAAAAATATTACATAACAAAAGTTTCTTTAATAATGATTTCCGATAAGTGTTATTCTTTACAAAATTTTGATAGGACTGATATTTAATGAGATAAATGAGTTTTAAAATTAAAATAACGCTAGCTAAGACGGTGCAATGAATTAAGAACAAATGACTGCGACTATAAGGGGCCTTGGACAACAACAATCGAAAGCTATAAAACATAGCCTACAGAGAATGTTTCTGTGTTTGTATGAAGTAATATCAGAGGCTAAATTAACCGATTTGTATAATTAATTATTATTTCACCATTGGAAAGTGTAGTTTCTCTAGATGGACATAATGCTATAATGTTATTACAGTAACGTCTGAGTAAATCGAGGACAGGTAAGATTAAAATAGCTTCTTATGCAGAGAAAATTTGATAGGCTATTTTGTACATTCGTTTTCTGTATTTCTTAAAATAATATTTATGTACACTCATTTTAATCTCAGAGAATTAACGAACAACGAGAGTGTATTGATTTAGTATGCAGTAATAGTACGTTAGCTTAGCAATCCATTATTTTATAATTCAAATTTTAACTATGCTCAATTGAATCGTGTTAAAATACATAAAATATATATGCGATAAATGCAATGCAAAAAAATATCGAGTAATGAGCGAAGCAGATTATCTTGCGCTGTTGTAAAAGTTGTTCCCTGGATCAAACGTTCTATTTTAATTATGTAATCACTTAATATTTATTTCTAACGGGTGCAGCGGAGCGCACGGGTACGGCTAGTTTGAAATAAATTCATATTATATTCAAGAAATTGTTAATACTTACATAGCTGAACTAGATACGAGTACAGGTTGATAATTATAACTTGAGATCTAGCTCTTGGATGAGCAGAGGGTCACATTACGAAACAAAGGAAGGATGACGAAGTCTGTTAGTTATGTCTCGGTAGTAATCCAGGTAAACATTATTAGTAGAGCCTGAATGTTTAGGCATTTATAACATTAAAGTAATCAGGAAAAAAAGGCAATAAAACTCAAAAAAAGGCACAATAATCTTTGAAAAGGCATTATAAATAAAAAAAAGCATAATATATTTTAGCAATAAATTTAAATTATATCAACATAACTAACAAATTTACTTCGTAGGTGACACATGTTGACTTATAAAATACTGTTTTTTTCGTGATTAACTGTCTTTTCACAAACCTTACATAACAAAACTGTTCCATCGGTTGAAAACACATGAGCACCAAATTCACTAACGTAAGCACGAAGTTACTTTCGAATGATTTACTGAATTTAGGCATTCTAGCTAACTGATCTTATACCTTCTGTCACCTAGACTTATAAAATACTGTTTTTTCGTAATTAACTGTCTTTTCACAAACTTTACATAACAAAACTGTTCCATCGGTTGAAAACACGTGAGCACCAAATTCGCTAACGTAAGCACGAAGTTACTTTCGAATGATTTACTGAATTTAGGCATTCTAGCTAACTGATCTTATACCTTCTGTCACCAGACAATATCTGACTGTTGCTTATTCAATTTTTTTTCCTCCTACAATAATAAACAAGTGTAGCACAAAATTGTAACAGTAAGATTTGAAAATATGAAAGCAAACAATTGGAAATGCTACGTGACAACTTCTATGAGAACGAGTGTTGGTATCGTGAAGACATGACAATATTATACAGTATTTGTAACTGAATTGTCGATCATTATTCATATTACACCAATAGTATTAAAGCACGACTATTAGCAGATTAAGCACCAAAATAAATTACTTTGATTTACTACTGTTAGTAAAGTTATTCACTGTTTCAAATATTTAAATTTCATACACATTACTTCACAATTAATTAGAAAATTGCAAATAAACAAGAAATATTACTTTAAATGACAAAAAAGGCATTCATTAGTAAGAAACACCTTAAAAAGGCAAAATAAAAATTGGCCCTATCGATTTGAGTTAATCCAAATTACACTTATATCATGCAAATACCGTAATAATTTGCAGTAGAGCTTTGATTATCCGAAAGAATTGGGTATGGGGGGGGGTGTTCGGATAACTGACTTCTCGGATAACCGATCATTTACGAAAATAAATTGTACCGGTGTCATAGGAGCAGTATGAAACAAAGAAACATTGATATTAAACACAAAACTGTACATATATATTTTCTATCACACGTCTTACAAATAAAACAGAGAACTGACTAGCCTAGATTGATAAGTTCAAAATGACCATTAAAGTAGCCCTACAGTTTAGGAAAAGAAGTCCCCCCCCCTTTTTTTTTTTGCTTCAGAGCCGAGATTCGTTTTTTTTTTTTGCCGCCAAATCTCTCAAACAGCGCTAGCGAAACTTCTACGTGGCGCGCGCGCAAATTTGAATTTTCCCACTAGAACGCTTTAGGTTAACCGATGTTTGGGTTGATCAGTATTCGGATAGTCGATGCTCTACTGTACTTCCACCTAGTAAAAAAGGCATTTTGCCAAACATCCCGATTTACCACGAAAATCGTCTGTAGCTGCATTTAGATTGGCAACAGGTCATGACTGTTTGGCGAAACACCTGCATGGAATTGGAATATATCAGTCCCCTAACTGCCCATTGTGCAACTCAAACCAAGCAATGGATTCGGAACACTCAAAATCTGTTCTTCATTGGCTGACTATGATAATATCTTTGAAAAATATTGGAGTGCAAGAGGTCAAATGACTTTATTGTCAAATGCCTGGCATTAGAAAACAACAACAACATAATAACAATGTAGTTATTCTAAATAATAGTGTTGTTAAACTAAATGACCATTTTTACAGAGGTATGTACCTGAAGAGTCCACTGCAAGAATGATGGATGTCATTTGGAACACATTTTGCAGGAGAAGCAATTGAAAGTTTGAAATGCTTAGCGCTCGAAGCTTAACTGTGATTTTCCGATCATTACTGGACAATGACTATCAGTGTTAATGCCATATAACTCTCTATGTACATTCTATATGTCTTAAGCTATGCATTGACAGTCTTGGTTCATTTTCGACAAGAAAGTGACATCCATCATTCTTGCAGTGGACTCTTCATCTCTTCTTAGCCATATATATATATATACATTTTGAATGATTTGAGATTCCTGTGTATGCATGTGTTTACCACGTCCAGTTGGTAACACATAACGTTAATTTTCATCATCACTGTCATTATTTCAGGACATGGACTCCGCACGACGCCACATGATAACTGGTTTACACTTTAACTAATCCCAACACACAACTTAGTTTCAACTAGTAAGCAAAGATTACTAACTAGCTTCTTCAAATAACATGTTGTAAGGGTGCTTGCGTTGTTTTAACTGTTGTCTGCCGACACATTTCACTGGCTTCAACCTGGGCAGGTACCTACCTCTTCCCACTAACTAAAACATCAGTGAATGCAGAGTAATTAAAACATACAAAGAGGAATTTCCTTCGGAGGAAATTAGTTAAGGCAAACTCCATGGAAAGCAGTAATGAAAATTCTGAGAACAAGACTCTGTATAACTGAACTACGTAGGTAAAATTAATTAGAGGAAATGCATTGAATGTGAATTTTAAGTCGCCCTCTGTGATCTAGTCGTCACTATCCTTGCAACTGAATCCCAAGGGCTGACATTCAAAACCTGCCGAGGATTATAACCAGACAGTGTATGCGTGATGACTTACGGAAAAGTGAAGTTCTTTCGTATCAGAGTATATGGCACGTACCGCGTCGTCCGTCTTTTGTGTACCTGGCGAGTACTGCAGCGTACAAAACAAAGGAACCCCGATCTGTTCATAGTAACACTGCAACGCAATGTGTGCAGTTGTGTTATCCTGCTCAAGTATCTAGTAGGCATTGAATATGTTGTGCTGATCCATTCATAATGGCAAAACGTTAAATTCGCTCAGAGATACGAAGTGCAATTAAGAAGTATCAGAGTGACATTTATGTAGCCTATTAACGAAGACAACATCGTGTGTAATGTATATAAAATTGAAATAAAAACCAGAACAACTCAGGCTATAAAGAAACACTGCAACAGTACATCGCACAGGAAATGCGTTGAAATGAAATCTGAGTCACCATCTACATTATAATTATCATTATCATCATCATCATCATCATTTAGTTGTGCGGGTCTAAACGACACGTGCAACATGATGCTCAGTGCAAATATTCCTCTAAAGAAATTGAGTGATCCCCATTTTAGAGGTTTTCTCCAGAAATTCTCTCGATTCAAAACTGTTTAAGCGATAGGCGAAGACGATTCAGCTTCGACAACTTACGAGAATATATTGTCGTTTACTGCAACGCTAGTAATTGCATCAATGATGACGAGGACTGAATCTTGCAAGGTATGTACTACAGGACGTTATTTTTCTTTTCCTTCTGACTGTACGGAGATACAGTAGCATGTTGACGTCGTCTGTTTACGTTTAAAACCTGTTGAGCCAATGGTCTGAATAAAAAAAAATGTAACATATAATAAATGTGCACCTACATTCAACGATAAGTCATCCCGCATCCACGGTCTAATTATAACAAGATTCTTACTCGCCTTTCTTCTGAACAAAGATAAGCTGATGGTCCCGTGTCATAGACAGACAGACAGACAGACAGACAGACAGACAGACAGACAGACAGACAGACAGACAGACAGACAGACAGACAGACAGACAGACAGACAGACAGATAGATAGATAGATAGATAGATAGATAGATAGATAGATAGATAGATAGATAGATAGATAGATAGATAGATAGATAGATAGATAGATAGATAGATAGATAGATAGATAGGCTTTATTAAGTCTGGCTTGTGTCTACAGACAATCAAACTACGTCAAGAAACAATCAACATAAGTCATAGCAACACATTCTACTTAACAGTATAGTCTCTGAGTAAGGAGAATTCGAAACAAAATTATGGACTGCGTATTTTCTACCGATTTTGATGTGAGAAAAACAAAAGTAATATTATTAACGGACAAAAATTCGTTCCGGTACTGGAAATCGAACATAGGACCCTCAATTTGGAGCGCTGAGTGCTCTTAACCAACTGAGCTATGCCGGGATCCGATCAACAGCGCCGGCCGTACTCCCCTCCTCCCCCAGAATATTATGAAATGGTTACAGATATTTCGCGGGGAATGCAATATACTAACACAGACGAAGGTATCCCATTAGAGGTACCGAAAGTCCTTTTGAATGGCGTTATGTTAAGGCTCCAATCTCATTGTAAATTGCCATTGAGTAGCAGTAAAGGTACTCGTCCACGATGCTAGTTATATAGCGCGCTTTTTTTTAATAGTGTAACAGAAATATTATATCACGTTTACACACATGGCCACAATAGCGCTCTATTTGCAATTTTTTTGTATAGCGCTAGAAGCTGTCAGGTAGATCTTGCAGCACATGTTTACATGTCGCTATGAAATTCGCTCTGGATTCTCTGGCTCAAGAGCGTTCTACTTGACGTAACACTGACAGTCACAGTGTAGCCCTACTCGTTCACGTGTCGTTGTAATTATTTTCCCATTTTGACCTTAAACAAATAAAGTGAAAATGTAAGGCAGAAAGTTCAATAAAATAAGAAATATTTTTGATTATACAGTATGCCAATTCACAATGTCAGAACCATTGCTACACATTATATATCAACCTCATAATATTTAATATGAGTGGTTTGGTGCAGGGCTGGGCGATCCGTGTTAGTTTGAGCGACCTACAGGTACCTGTCTCATTCTACTCCCGCAATTGCAGGCATCATAGAAAATATTGTCTCTTCTATTGAGGGTTAAACGCACAGTAGAGCTGAGAGAGAGGCTAAACGCCCGGACCTGGGAGTGTGTTGATGTAAATCATAAATGTGATATATAACATGGACCATATTTCAACAGATATTTGTTTCTGGACACATGTTTATAGGAACTTATCTTCTAGTTTCGACCTATATTACCTCCTATAAAAATATGCGACATTTTTAAGCATCCTGTATATATCATATACATGTACAGTACTACGAGGGGGATCCAGGAAATAACGACCGTTCGCGCATACCCGCCGCGCAGCTGACTCCCCTTCCTTGTTTGAAGGTCAACTGGCTTCCTTAACATGTGTTCTCATAATGTTGTGAGTACTGGTTGCAACAAGTCGCCATTGTGCATTTTGTGTTACTTCAAAATGAACGACGTGATTGATAATCCCGCCGACTGTGAGGTGAGGAGTGTGATTCGATTTTTGAATGCCCGACATTTGAAACCTGCAGAAATTTACCGGCAATTGAAAGAAGTGTATGGTGGTACTGTAATGAATGAAAGAAATGTGAGAAAATGGTGCGAAATGTTCAACAATGGGCGAACAAATGTCCACGATGAAACTCGACCCGGACGCCCATCACACATCACAAAAAGACCTGAAGACTAAAGTGAACGACAGAATCTTGCAAGACAGGCGCACATCACTCGACAAATTGCATATTGCCTTTCCTGACATTTCTCGTTCTTTGCTTGGTGAAATTGTGTCGCAACATCTTGGCTACCACAAAATCTGTGCACGATGGGTTCCACGGCAACTGAGTGACCAACACAAAACTCGGAGAATGGCCTCAGCATTGACATTCTTGATGCGATATCACACAGATGGAGACGCCTTTCTTGATCAAATTGTGACTAGTGATGAGACCTGGGTGTCTCACAACACCCCAGAGACCAAGCGCCAATCACGTCAGTGGCATCATCCCTCATCACCCAAGAAACCGAGAAAATTCAAACAGACTCTCTCAACACAAAAAGTCATGGCTACTGTCTTTTGGGATCGCAAAGGCGTTCTTTTGCTGGATTTCATGCCAAAAGGCACTACGATCAATGCAAATCGTTATTGTGAGACTTTAAGAAAACTACGGCGAGTCATCCAAAACAAGAGGAGTTGTGCTTCTTCACGACAACGCCCGCCCGCACACTGCTGCTTCAACTCGAGAATTGCTGGATCAATTCGGTTTGGAAGTGATGAAGAGTTGAAGAAGACAGTGAACACCTGGCTTAATGAACTGGCGGCAGAGGAGTATAACACGGGAATTCTAAAGCTAGTGAACAGATACGACAAATGTTTAAATGTAGGTGGTGATTATGTACAGAAGTAAAGGAAGCTTCAGTTATGTAACAGACTGTTTTTTTTTTCAAATAAATATATATTTTTTTAATTATTACGACAAAACGATCGTTATTTCCTGGATCCCCCTCGTATGATAAATAAAGATTTAGGTCATACATTATATAAATAACATAATATATATTATCATTTATATCAATACTTAGAGTATTTTCTATTTATTCTACAGATTTCCTTCAATAAACACAACGGAATATCTAGCACCGTATAGAAGACTTGCTGCGCCAGCTGCAATATTATCTAACCTGATCATGCCAGAAGGAGGTAGCGCCAGACTTTCCTTAACGTACACAGCGCAAGTATCGTATTGCAAGCAAGAAGTCATTTGTGCGTTTTTTGCTCACAGCCTCTGCAATCTAGCAGCTCGCTGTGCAGTTTACACGGTGCAATAGTGACCTTGCGCTGGAAATTCATTGCAATGGACAGAAAACTAGCTCCGTGGACAAGTACCTTAAGGAAATTAGTCCTACGTGCTGACTGATTTTTTCCCAAGGAAATGTCCCTAGTACTCATTTCTATTACACTATGAGTGAAACTCAGGGCCACAGTGTGGCCGGAAGAATTAAATTGGAAATCGAACCCGGTTTGTATCACAACATCTTAAAATTACATAAAAATGTCAAACGAAAAGATACCACTAAAAATAACACTGACCGGAAAACTGTTAGGGACAAGTGTATAAACGATTTTGATTATGACATAAAATTAATCATCAATTATACCACTGATCACATAACAGATTGGCCAGTTCCATCTTAAAAACGATAACATGTGGAAGAGAACAACCGCCAGGATCACCACCGTCGATTGAAAACGACCGCTAGATGGAAGTACAGTTGCTCCATGCAATTCAAATGAGAGTTATAACGTGACTTCTTATGCAGTAGCTAGATGGCAGCGCAGTGAAATTGAAAAAAATGATTACTGTGAAAGATATTACTATTACTAAAATATGCATTTGTATATCTGTTCGGTCTATATATTGTCAAATAACTACACAACGTCTTTGGTTACGGTATCAAATTGTTCCAGTCTTATTTCATTTCATGTCAAACTAACGGTAAGTACAGTACGATTATTTAGTCCTGACAGTCGCCGGAGATGTGCGCCTGGGATAGACGAGTCCATTTAGTTACGCCAAGAGGTATTTGGGTTATTCACTCGCTTGCCTTTACCGACCGCTCGCCCGTATCTCTACTCCGGAACTCTCCCCACTCCTCCTATTACATCCCCTCTTTCGCGTCGCTGAGCTGTCAGGACTAAATAATCGGTCTGTAAGCTTGAATTATGTCCATAACGTGGTCGTTTTAATGTTAATATCATTTCTTTAATTTATACATTCAAATTCATTTATAATACACACCAAACGCATATAGTATATTAAACATTCAACAATGCATAGTACAATCGTCTTCTAGCCGGTGCTTCTCCCAAAACATGGCGGCGGACGCAAGCTTAAATTTGTTCCTACTCTAAACTTCTGCGCAGCCTCGACTTTAGGGGCTTGGTTTTTGTTTTCGTAAGTTAGTGTGATGTATTTTTTGTGTTCTTGTGTTTGTGTTGTGTTTTTATGTTTCTTGTAATTAGGTTCTGTTTTTTTTTTATTACGTTGTTTATTATGTAGTACTTGTATCCATTTTCTTGTGCTATGTATTTGATGGTTTATTTCTTTTTGTAGTCTTGCTGGCTCATTGGCATGTTGAGTAGTCTGTATACTACGGCCCGAAATGCAGCATGTTTGTGTTGTGTTCGGTGATTGGATGTGTTGTGTATAGTGTGGTTGTTGTCGTGGGTTTTCTATAGATTTTGAAAATGTGTCTGTTACTTACTTTTATAATTGTGATGCCTAGGAGGTTTATGGATTTGTAGTTTTCGATTTCTAATGTGTAGTGTGGATATTATATAACAATTGTTGTGATTTGAATAGGAAGATGTCTTATGATCCTAAACGTTGCAAGATGATGATGATTATGATGATGATAATGATGATGATGATGAGTATGTTGAATCCTAATTTAGAACATTACCAAATGAAGTGTGTATTAATTAATACATGTAATGAGGTGGAAAGTGGTATGTTAAAACGCTAGGTCAATAAGTGAAGCTCTCGTGTTAGGAAAGATGCGCACTCCTCTTCCCATGGGAATCGGCAATATACCAAGTGCAGTCAATCTCGTTGCTAGGTAACAGCAAGGAAATGGGCAATTTGTTGTAGTGAGGATAAAACTCAATTCTTTCGCTTTCCTACGGGACACTTGAAGATAACTCTAAGATATTCCGATATAAGAAGTTCATCTCTTCCTTTCTTTCAGATTATTTCGTTTGCAGTGAATCCTCACTCTTTTTGTAATTAGGAAGAATTAAGTTCTGTTAGCTAAGCATTATAAACAGTCTTTCTCCAAGACAGGAAGTAAATTTCGGTTTCTAGGTTACTAAAAATTTGGAGGGAAATATAACGTAACAATAGTTGTTGCTATTAAGAAATGATATTCATTCCTATGACACAAAACAAGGAAAGGATTTTAATATCATAACATGTAGACTTGCTAAAAAAAATATTCAAATGTCATTGAAGGTTGCAAATAAATTTCCATCACATATTTTGAATTTAAGCAGAGCTGCTCTCAAATCATGCACCTCTAGTTAGTTAATTTTAAATCCGTTTTATAATCTTGACGAATTTTTTGATTATACAATCTCCTTGTAATTGTTCTATTTTAACTGTCCTTGTCTATTATTGTTTTAGACATGTAATTTAAAATATTAAACTATTAAACTATATGTTTTCCCTTTGCAGCTGTGCGTATACACTCAATAAAATAGCTTCAGCGAACTTCAATAATAAGAATTTCATGAAAAAAAGCGACAATTTACTTCCTGTGGTGGAAAAAATAGTGTATACACCACGGTATTAAAACATAGTTTTTACCTCGGTATATCTGTAGCTCTCGGAGAAAAATTCATGCGTTTCTCTCCATTAACGTATAATATATGCTATAAACGTTAGTGAAAATCTTGCATAATATGGCAAATTATTGTACTAGTGCCGTGAAATATTACCATACCAAATTAAAACATCATGACTTCAATTGTGACGATATAACTTTTACCATAATAGTAATATACGTTACAAAAGCGGTATGTTGACGTTTTCATGTTCGAGGAAAAGATTGAAAAAGCGAAACGTAGTTGAGCTTTTTTAATTTCCGAGAACATGAAAACAAACATACCGCTCGTGTATCGTACATTATATTATGCGAAGACCGTTTATTACATACCTGAAAGACGAATTTCTAATTAGTTGCAATGAAATCAACATGTTGGTTTCTGTTTAATGACGGCAACTTCGGAAAACAAAAATATCTTTCTTCAACATTGTTGCTATAAAATGTTTTCTGTGTTTACTATACTCCAGCAGGCCGTGATATACGTCTGTCTTTTTTTTTTCCCCAGTCTATAAATGCGAACTTAAAACAAACGGTAAGATTATGTTATCATTTATTTTTCATTTTAATATTTTAACAATATTATTTATATAACATATTGCTGTAATAACATCGGCATCTGGAATCTTGTTGATTTATTCACGGCTTCCTTAATGTTACTTGTATCAGGAATGCAATAAGTTTCGTGGAGTAGTAGACTTTACTTAATTTTTGCAAATATTTAAAAACAATAATTAACAATGCAATTTAGGTGAAATTGCAGTGGTAAGTTTCCAATTTATAATTATTACTATGTTAAACGTCTCTAAAAATAATATGTTAAAAGCCTAAAGCAGTAAAATGAATGTCGCGCTTAAGCGGTAAGAAGAGGGAAATTGTTATGTGTGGTACGTTGGGAATACTGAATGTGGTATTTCACACTTACCGCGTATTGGTTCTGTGCGGAAAACAAGCAAATACGCACGATCTCGCACAAAGTCAATATAACGGTGCCTCGTGTTTTTTCACACGATCTGTGTCCGCTACATTCTCTATTTAATATTCCTTAAGGGGTTAGGTGCAGCTTACAGCAGTAAAATTTTTGGAAATATTCAACATGTTTTTCCTCCATTAATGTATCTTGTACAATAATTAAAATTGGTATGTACAAAACACTGTACTAATACTATATGGGAAAAAAATATATTTTTACGGTTTAAAACAATTATTTGTATTTTTTAAAATTCAAAATGGTGGCAGTTCACTGTGCAGTGATGAAACGTTTCCCTCATAATTAAAAAACTTGTAAATTTTTTCATGTTCTCTCTCTTTTATTTCATTGCTGAAACTCATGTTTACAACATCATGCATGCCCTTTCAACTACATTCCTTAATAAATATATTTTTTTAATGAATTCATTTTTATCAGACAATCTATCAAAGTTAGAGAAGTGATCTTTCATCATATTGTAGATATGACATACATAAATATACACAAAAATTTCATCACAGAATGTTGGATAGTTTTTCAGTTAGGTGGAAAGGCTTCATCACTGCACAGTAAACTGAATTTAAAAAAATTGCAAATAATTTTTTAAATCGTAAAAATATATATTTTTTTTCATATAGCAGAAGGATAGTGTTTTATACATACTAATTTTAATTATTGTACAAGATACAGTAATGGAGGAAAACAATGTTGAATATTTCCAAAATTTTACTGCTGTAAGTTGTACCTAACCCCTTAAGGAAACTGCCTTCTGAATAATGCACTGAAAGGAATGGTGAACGGGAGAAGAGTTCGGTGCAGAAGAAGATATCACATGATAGACGACATTAAGATATATGGATCATATGAGGAGACAAAGAGGAAGGCAGAAAATAGGAAAGACTGGAGAATGCTGGTTTTGTAGTGAGATCTGCCCTTGAGCAGAACACTATGAATAAATGAATGAAGGTTTTCCTTGTACAGCAGTAATGTAAATATTGAGTACATACATGAATATCTTAATGAAACTTATCAAGAGTGTTAAGAAAAGTATATATTGTAATTTATTAATTTAATTTTGGTACAGACGTTTCAAGCCACCACTGGGATTTCCTAAAATCTCCTGTCCATTCTTTCTATGATTTATATTTTAACAGAAATATACCTTTTAAGGAGAATTGTCTATACGATGTTATTAAATGTGATTATTTCCTTGTATGTAACTTATGAACATATTGTGTACTTGTAAATCTTTTTTTTTAGTATTTAAATGTTTTTTTAGCATGATTTTTCCTGTGCTGCATTGTACATTCTTCGGAATGAAATAAATATTATTATTATTATTATTATTATTATTATTATTATTATTATGTATCTTGTATGAATTTTAATCGATGTGTCATTAACTGTTAAGGCTGGTTCACAACAAACCGGGAACGGAAACGACAACGGGAACGAGAACGGAAATAATGTTAAATTAAATGTATTTAAATGTGAGTATTCACAATAGTTAATTGTAAATGCTCACATTTAAATACATTTATTTTAACACTATTTCCGTTCTCGTTCTCGTTGTCGTTTCCGTTCTCGGTTTATTGTGAACCAGCCTTTATTCCACTAGCTGCATGCAGTAATATAAAGCAGCGTTCAAGTTACAAGAAGAAACGGTATTTAGCTAGCGGTAAATTCATTCACTAGTAATAAAAATGGCCGAAGTACAGCAACAGTGATATCCAGCAGTATGGAAGGAGAGAGAATTTGAGCTGACAAGCAAACATTCTGATGGGGACAGATAAAAGAGTTATTTTTTCTTTCACTATGTTAATAATGTCAAAAGAAGTGTTTATACAAATTTTGGCCATTCGACCGCAATTACGAGGCCGTCCAGAAAGTGATTTTCCCTGGAGCTGTTTACAGAAAGAAAGCACACTTGCTTGGAAAGATTTATTGAAACAGACATAGCAACTTTTGCGTTATTTGTCAACATATCCCTCACTGGAAATGAGACATTTGTCATATCATGGGATCAATTTTTGTATCTGTGTGTCGTAGAAGTCAGCCGCTTGGGATCGGAACTAGCGTTTGACAGCCGTCTGCACTTATCTGTCGATCCCATGATATTATAAATTTCTCACTTCCGGTGGGGAATATGTTGAAAAATAGCTCAACAATTGCTGTGTCTGTTCCAATAAATTTTTTCAATGAAATTGTGTTTTCTTTCTGTTAACGGCCCTTGGCGAACTTATTTTTTCACGGCTCTCATTGCGATCGAGTAGCCAGAATTTGTATAAGCACTTCTTTTGACATTATTAACTTGGTGAAAGAAAAAAAAATAACTTTTTTATCTGCCCCCATCAGAATGTTTGCTTGTTAGGAGAGAGCGATGACCACTTCGAATCGAAATAAATCATATTACAAGCACAATTCGATACACCGAAAAAACCTTCGACATTATGATATAATAGACTGAAGAAATGTAATTTACTATCTGCCGTATCCATCGATTAGACTATCTAGCATCATTTCATTGATTGTTTTACTTTCAGAGTTAGACTTTCATTGCTTATTATTTGAATATCAAAGATATCTATAAAAGTGTGATTCGCTTTGCATCAAATTAGGTGCTTAAATAAGGGCAGATACTATAAGTGTTATGCAAATATTAAAGACTACGACTGAAAATTATTGAGAAAACAAAGTCGGACTAAATAAGTACAAGACATCAATTGATCAATTACGTATAAACGGAGATCGGAGTGGAATTCATATATTTGAAGAAAATTAGAATAGTAGCAAACAATGTACCTAGTCTTTACTTAGCAGAAAAAGAAAACGTTCAAACATTATCAACAGAACTGGGAATTTTATGTAATACCGATACTCAAAGTATGTGCATAGTTCTGCAACGAACACTGACAAAATATGTAATGAAATGTGCGATGTCAATCAACATAATAGGAAATAGTATGCACTAATAAGTGAAAAAGTTTCTTCTATATAAAAATATTCAACTACTAATCGTGGAAGAATCCGGCAACTGCGGTAATTTTTCTACACCAATTCTGGAACCATGAAAACACAAGGGACTGTGAACAGTAAATTGCGAAGCTAAATGAAGAAGAAACATTGTATTCTTAAATTTTACACTGTCAGAAAATGAATTTTATTATATTAATACACTAAGGGCTAATTTCACAAAAATTTAGCTAAGTCACACTTAACTAATTCTTAATTAAATGTAAGTCCTCTTTTAAATCGCTCCGTGGTTCACCGTGTCAAATTAGGAGTCATTTCGCTAATGACTTATTACTGCTGTGTGGTAACTGAAACGATGGTTATGACGAAAAAAGCGCGGAAGTCACAAGCTCAAGAAACTCTGGCATTTCGAGTGAATAGATTAGTATCATGTAGAATCAAACGCCGTCGCAACGTATTGGAATATCGATCCACAAGACAAATTACTGAGACCCAGTCCATTCATCGTGACATGGCGGGGTAGTTCTCATAAGAACTAATATATTTATTATCTACATTACTGAAACTGCTGTTGCACAGGAATGCCTTCGTAAGCGTTGCAGTTGAGGTAGTAAGTGACTTTTGAATTGTAGTTCGAAATATATATAATGAGAGTCCTATGTGCTATGAAGTTTTATCCCCTAATACAAAGAATCGGTAGAAAATTGCTCAAATTAACTTATGTTATGTAAAATTATAGATCTATTCAATATACAGTACAACAACACAAATTACTTCCTCAACGGTGTAGCTTAATAGATTACAATTGGACCTGTGGTTCACGTGTTTAAGCTTGCCCAAAACCTGTGATTTTGAAGTACGATAAAGCTTTTGGTATAGCTCTATAAAAAGAAAAGAAAATTTCAAGGCTCATATAATAGAGTTTTGTTTCTACGCTACATTAGAACGAGAGTAAGGGCCAGTAAAATTTACTGGTCCTTCCTAGTCATTTAAAAATTACACTAGCAATCATCATCCTCGTCCACAACCCAAATATAAGAGATATTTAATTCATTTTTACAGGTCCCCCTTGTCAGAAATGGAATCCATGACACTGCTACAACAAGAAAGTTCAAAAATATAAGATTGAAGTGATAGCAAGTAATCTAGATAAAGGAAAATAGAGAAGAATTTTGAGGAATTCATGGTCCTTCACTTATTGTACTGTGCGACCAAGAGTTCAGCCGTATCGACTAATGAACCAAACGTTTCATGTCATACTTGACAATTACAGAACGCATGTAACATCAGACTTGCCAACCTATGAGAGATGAAATGCAAGAAATTGGAATTTAGTAGTAATTTTGATAAATCTTAATAATAATAATAATAATAATAATAATAATAATAATAATAATAATTTAATTTTATTTAGTGTTCTGCCCAAGGGCAGGTCTTTCACTGCAAACCCGGCTTTCTCGAGTCTTTCCTATTTTCTGCCTTCCTTTTTGTGTCTTCATAATGATCCATATATCTTAATGTCGTCTATCATCTGGTATCTTCTTCTACCCCAAACTCTTCTCCCATTCACCATTCCTTCCAGTTCATCATTCAGTACGCAGAATTATAATTAACAATATAATAATAATAATAATAATAATAATAATAATAATAATAATAATAATAATAATAATCTATTATCAGGCAGTACATCTCACTTGACGATACGTGTCAGAAGAAGAACAATTGTTTGTATACATCTGAAGTCTGATTAGTATAATGTGTTACTAGTCACTGATGTCTATAAAACAGAAGGGGAAAGGAACTAACCACTCTACCCTATTATCTTCAGACTTAGTTGTCTCATGAGTGATGTCTTATTGGTGTCACTTAATAGGTTCAAATCTGTTTCTGACAGTTGACTAAATAATAATAATAATAATAATAATAATAATAATAATAATAATAATAATAATAATAATAATAAAATAATAATAATAAAATAATAATAATAATAATAATAATAATTACAATGGGGCGAATATATAACATTAAGTACTGGAGTTATACTATCACGTATAAATCTCCGGGATTAACATGCCAATGCAAGAGAAGGGAAGTCATGAGCTAATTGCGAGTGATTCGTGCATTGTGCATGAAAGTTGGTATGTCTGTAATTTAACCAGAACTGATTATAACAAACCTACGCAACGATATGCTTCCGATATGAGTCCGTGATGGGGGTACACTGAACGTGGAACATTTCACCGGATGATAAAATTATGTCAGAATTGAATCTCTACATGGGTAAGAAACGGATGATAAATTTTAACAGACTTCTCGTTCAAGAATGCGGTTTCATTGAGAGTTGTAAATTTATTATCAAAGGTCCTTAGTTTCACACTCCTAATAAAGAAAACTATACTATGATAAGGAATTTATTAGCTATTCACTCACTCTGGAGTAGATTTGAATCCGCGAACTTCAGATGTACCGACAAACATTGTATCCACTCAGCTAGAATTGCTAAGTTAAAACTATACTTCGTTCCATAGGGACGTATTCGTAGACATTCTTAGCGCGATCTTCCGGTGGATGATCAGCGAACTAACATTTTTCGTATTCATAAACCAGTGTTAGCGATATGATATGATATGAATCCTGTACAAATAACCAGTCGATAGCCGGGGCTAGTTTAGCACGCTTGTACCGCGGGCTAGCGAAATGTCTATGAATATTTGAGATATAGAGCAGCCATTAAACAAAATATTGCAATAGGCTTAATCAAACTTAAAACTAAAACTAAAATCTTCATATATTAAAATATAAGATCTAATTTACCAGCTATTTCAAACTCATTAATATTACAAAATGCTTTGGTCACAAGCCAGTTTTTCCAATACTCTGTTAAATGTATTAATACTACAGGATGCTACTTTTGAGGGAAGTAAATTAAATAGCTTAATTCAGTATGACTTCCTTTCTAGTGTTATACTGATGTACATCACCTCTCAAATTGAGTGTATTATAATTCTCTCTAACAAACAACAAACTGTAAAAATATAAAGACAAGGTACAGTCATTATTTTCAACTCTTGAAAATACCTCCTACAGGAGTCTGTTTGCTTAATCCTCATTATATATCTTACAGCTTTTTTCTGCCATAAGAAAACCTGTTTTGCCCCAGTTGAATTGCCCCATAGGAGAATCCCATATGTCAAATGTGAATGATAAAACGCAAAATGTGCACCCATAATGTCTGACAGGAAATGTAAACATTGCCAGCAGAGGAGGAAACAGGATTAATTGCTATTCAACCAATGGCAGAGATCTCATTCCATGTTTGTCTTGAAGTTGGGCGGTCTGAATCTTCATTACAAGGAAACATAATAATGTCTTATTGCTGTGTTTTACAATAATTATTATCATTTACGTAAGTAATTCGGTTTTGGAAGTTATTTAATTTTATTCGTTGAATAATTTTATTAAATTGCGTTCGTAGTTTCATCTTATTAGCATAATTTCACGAGTCCAAGAGCTCGTGAAATTATAAATAAAATAAACCAGCACTCCTACTATTACTACAGACAACTACAGCAGTAATAAAATTTTATGACAACTGTGTCAATGATAATGAAGATATCTTCGATAATTGTTAATTCACCATTCCTCATTCGTCGAATGTTTCCGCTAGTAATAATTCATGTAGTTCGAAAAGGGTTTCGACACAGGAGAGAGTATTCATGTTAGCGAAAATAATAACAGATAATATTCGAAAGCATTTATCAAACACAATTTTTCAATTGGAAATTTAGCGATGTGTCCCGAGGTATTTATATGAATACCCAACATTGCAACTGTGATGCAGCGGAACATGCTTTATCGATTCGTAGAAATATTGCAAGCACTACTGTTATTACATTGAACTGTCAAAGTTAGCCTTTCGCCATTTCATTGCAACATGTGGAATATAATTTAATATTCTGAATGATGGATGTATCTGACGCAAATGTAACATGTAATAAATTCAAAGTTCCTGTAGTGATATCATATCTAGACAGGAAATGAACAAATATTGTGATTTGAAAATTCACTAATGTGTTTCAAAACATTTGATTATCATCTATATATATATATATATATATATATATATATATATATATATATATATATATATATATATATATATTTAATGGGATGAAAATTAGAAGTATTTTTTTTACTTATAAGCCAACAAGTAAACCAGGAAAATTTGAGTTAAAATTTCTGTTATTCACATATAATTAAATTTGAACAATAAAATTTTTAACGAGCTTTGAATTATTTCATATGCTAAAAAAGTGTCTTCGTAACAGAACTACTAGTATTTGCAACGAAAAATAAGATGTTATTATTTATTTTAGTTGGTTATTTAACGACGCTGTATCAACTACTAGG
Source organism: Periplaneta americana (assembly GCF_040183065.1). NCBI lineage: Eukaryota > Metazoa > Arthropoda > Insecta > Blattodea > Blattidae > Periplaneta > Periplaneta americana. The sequence continues at coordinate 52,854,500 of NC_091132.1, forward strand.
TTATTTAGCGTCCATGAGTGTGGTGATAGCGAGATGATATTTGGCGAGATGAGGCCGAGGATTCGCCATAGATTACCTTGCATTCACATTACGGTTGGGGAAAATCTCGGAAAAAACCCAACCAGGCAATCAGCCCAAGCGGGGATCGAACCCGCTCCCGAACGCAACTTCAGACCGGCAGGCAAACGCCTTAACCGACTGAGCCACGCCGGTGGCTAATAAGATGTTTGTCATAAAATCCCTCAATACTACTCTCATACTCAACTGTTATCCCAGCAACTTCATTGACATTCATAATAATTTCATTATGTCAAAGAAAAATCTAAATATTGAAGGAAATTTCTAAAAAAATAGAATATCAATATTGTTATTAAATCTGACAACACATCGCCAATTTCTACCTGGTGACAAATCGAAGTCGCACCTCATGAACAATGACTAAGTTGACAACATACCATGTGAATGTGGTGTACATAGGTGAGACTATCAGAACACTATCTAAAATAATCTGTTCTGTTTAAGTTCACGGGACCGAAACTGCCAGGCCTGATCACAACTAAAAAAAAAAACAACTCCAGTACCACAACAACTTTAAATCAATAACAACTAAAAGATCAACTTCACTACCGGAAAAACACTGTAAACTCAACAACACTAAAAAACAACTCCAGTACCACAACTTTAAATCAATAATAACTAAAATATCAACTTCACTGCCAGTAAACACACTGTAAACTCAACAACACTAAAAACAACTCCAGTACCACAACAACTTTAAATCAATAACAACTAAAAGATCAACTTCACTACCAGAAAAACACTGTAAACTCAACAACACTAAAAAAACAACTCCAGTACCACAACTTTAAATCAATAACAACTAAAAGATCAACTTCACTACCAGTAAACACGCTGTAAACTCAACAACACTAAAAGAACAACTCCAGTACCACAACAACTTTAAATCAATAACAGCTAAAAGATCAACTTCACTACCAGTAAACACACTGTAAACTCAACAATACTAAAAGAACAACTCCAGTACCACAACAACTTTAAATCAATAACAGCTAAAAGATCAACTTCACTACCAGTAAACACACTGTAAACTCAACAATACTAAAAGAACAACTCCAGTACCACAACAACTTTAAATCAATAACAGCTAAAAGATCAACTTCACTACCAGTAAACACACTGTAAACTCAACAATACTAAAAGAACAACTCCAGTACCACAACAACTTTAAATGAATAACAGCTAAAAGATCAACTTCACTACAAGTAAACACACTGTAAACTCAACAACACTAAAAGAACAACTCCAGTACCACAACAACTTTAAATCAATAACAACTAAAAGATCAACTTCACTACCAGTAAACACACTGTAAACTCAACAACACTAAAAGAACAACTCCAGTACTGCATATAGGCCTTCTGTAAATCTACTAGTATGATCAACAAAGGATAACTCTATTACCACAATACGACATATTGCACTGTAAATCTATACTTACTACAGTAACAACTTCACTACCACAATATATACTGCATCTCCACCATTACTAAAATAACTCCGCTGCCACAACATGTAGGTACTACAAATGTATGACCATTAAAAGGAGAACTCCAGTAACACAACATACACTGAAAACTAAAAACCTCTAAAACAACAACTTTATTACCACAACACATACTGTACATCCCTCAACACTAAAAAAAACACTACTTCAGGACATTTCAACATTTCAGAAAGAACTCCATTACCACAACATATACTATAAAATCCATCAATACTAGAAAGCAACTCCACAAAAGAATACACTGTATCATTAAAAGCAATTCCACTACCTCACCACTATCACCACCAACAACTTTTTTTATTATCGCCAAGACTAATAACAGTGGCACTGATGTTTTACAATATTAGAAGCGCACGGATAATACGAGTATTTAGCAGTTTAATCTTCACTATGAAGGTACTGGACATTTTATTTTCCTGCATTGTTTCCTTATTTCACGATGGACGATTAAACAACTGGAAATAGGAGAATTAAATTTTAGTCTCAAAGACGAGAGGCATAGCAGACTTGACATATTATTAAACTAAAATTACATCTGCCGAATGAATGTACACAATAAATGTTGATTTAGGTATGTGTAGTATGTCTAAAGCTTCCCAGTGGAGTAGCTGTGTAATTGAGTGCTTTAGACGGATTCACATCGTGAACTGAATTACTACCTATGTTGGTTTTTATAACCTCAAGTGCAGTTGGGCTGTACTGAAGTAATTAAAACTGATTGTGAATAATGTATGACTTTCGGCTCAATTCTTCCTATTTTGACAAACTGTATAGGATTAATGATCCAGAAATTGAAAGTAAGTTTATTTCAAGTTACAATTGAATGGTCGGCTTTGATTTCGAAGCAAAAATGTGAATGTTTAGTCTACCTTTGTATATTCATGTTTCGTACAGAGCTCATACAAAGCTTTAGGTTATTATTTTTTTCCATTATATATGAAATGAAAACAGTACCAAAGACAAGGTAAAGCATTAGAAACACAAATGACTATGTTCAAATTTTAATAACAATTCTGTAATGTAGAACAATGAAAATGCCTAGTTCTAATTATAAAGAGACTTAAATACGAAGAGAATTTTTCTTTGTCTTTTCACGTCCCCCTTTCATACGACTTTCAATTCAATGCGGTATATGGAAAAGTACAGTAGTGGCAAAAAAAAAAAAAAACCGGATCGACTCTTGTAGCTGATTTCAGAGCCTTGTTCACCGAGAGCACGATAGACTGGTAACTAATACTTTCATGGTTCGAATCCTGCCTGGGAAGGAAACTTTTTTTTTGTTCCGTATTCAAATTTATTCCCAATACTTTTCGATTGAAGCGATATTTTACTACTTGATTAACTTATTATTCCCAGAACATGAATTTTTACCAGCAATCTAAAAGTAATAAATTTGAATAAGGTACAAAAAAAAGTTTCCTTCCCAGGCAGGATTCGAACCACGAAAGTCTTAGTTACCAGTCTATCGTGCTCTGGAGTGAACAAGGCTCTGAAATCAGCTACAAGGGTCGATCCGGTTTTTGTTTTCCACTACTGTACATCTCTGAACCAACAGTAGATAGGAATAGGAACTCTCTGGTCTTGTAGTCAGTGCGGCGGTAATATATTATTTGGTGAAAAAATTAGAAATATGTCATAATTATCAATTGCCATTATTAATAATAATCACCATCATAAACTTTTCGTAGTCTTAATCATCTGCTTTGGAGTCATAGTTCTTGTTATCATCATCATCATCATCATCATTGTCGTCGTCATCGTCATAATCATCGACATCACAATCACCTTGGTCCACACCTGTGGAGTAACGATTAGAGCGTCTGGCCGCGAAACCAAGTGGTCCGGGTTCGATTTCCGGTCTGGGAAAGTTACCTGGTTGAGGTTTTTTTTCCGGGGTTTTCCTTCAATCCAATATGAGCAAATGCTGGTTAACTTTCGGTGCTGGATCCCGGACTCATTTCACCGGGATCATCATCTTCATCTCATTCAGACGCTAAATAACCTAAGATGTTGATAAAGCGTCGTAAAAAATAAGCTACAATCAACTTTTCATTGTAGACCTGTTTGTAGTCTGCATCGCTACTATTCAGATTTACGAACGTTAGTTATTCTAGGAATTTAGTTTATAAAGCCTCAACAATACAATAAAATCTGCAGTAGAATTATTTGCAGTGCAGTCTACTCCGTGATAAACGTGTATTCTAGAATATTTTAACTTTCGTACGAAAGTCCGGACTCTCACAATATCAGTTGTTCCAGAAATTCCGTTTAAAAAGATTCAGCGATGCAGTGAAAACTGCAGTAAAATTTTCAGTGCAGTGCACTCAGTGGTAAACATGCACATAAATATGTCGTAACTGCCATGCAAAAGTTTAGACACTTAGAAGTGTTAATTTTTCTAGGAGGCCATTTACAAAGCTCCAGCAATGCAATGAAACTACAATAGAATTTGCACTGCAGTGTATGGATCTCTCTTTCTCTGACAGAAATTATAATGAAGAACTTCAGAAAAGTGAGGGAAAACTAGGGATTTAAAAACCTCCTTATCGTTATTATTCCCGTCATCTTCTCATTTTAACCTACTGCATGACCATAATGAGTGAGTAAAGAAACTACAGTTCATGCATTATGTCCAGACACTCCCCCACTCTATCCACAGAGCTGCGCACGAAATCGAATGAGTCTACTTACAAATTATAGGAGAATGGGTTTGTCTTTGCCTTGAACTCGGTAGACACACGCCCGACCTTCCCTTCTATTCCTACCCCTCGACAGAAACGTTGTTCCCGTACTGCACATCGCGAGTGTCTTGACAAAAATGCATAAGCTGTAACGAATTAAGACAGTTCTCGAAAAACTGTTAAAATGGACTCCACTAGCGATGTTGCCAGACTGCTGAAACTTCGAAATCAATTTTCTAATTAACCGTGCATTTAATCACAAAACGTAATATAGGTTTTCTATTCTTTTAAGTGTACCCTATCGTCCCTTACAATATGGATGTTTATTTTACTTCCATCTTGTATTTAATACTAATTTGTATAAAGCAAACTGGCAGCCACTATCTTAAAAAAAGGATAAAAATCTCTAATGTAATATCAAATTATTTTTATCTGTTGATAAACAAATTTAATACAAGAACCGTATAACCCCATGTGTTACTTGTTCACTCTGCGCACACAATAATTAGCATGTGCTTTAACAGCGCTTCCCTTTATGAGTGGAACAACCGACAGGAACGTTCAGTCTTGGAAGTATAGATAAGGTTTTAATTGTAAGGATTTCGTTAGATGAATTATAGCTATTGTTTTGTACTTACTGGAACGTTGATTTTTGATGAAGTACAATTGCAGGCGCTCTTTGAATGTGTTTTCGTTGACATAGTACTCGACACGGACCCTAAAACAAAAGAAATAAGATTAGGTATAAAGTACACTGCACTTATCCTTAGAGTTGCAATCTTTTGAAACTAAACACAAAGAGCAGAATGTTGAAGCAACGTCACTGTATTGATACAACATAAAAATATAACCGAACAATTTCAATAGTAAAGATATTAAGAAATATGTCAGTAAATGGATAACTCGGCAAAAGAAAGAAAGAAAGAAAGAAAGAAAGAAAGAAAGAAAGAGAGAGAGAAAGAAAGAAAATAAGTAAATAAATAAGTAACTAAATAAATAAGTAAATAAGTAAGTAAATAAATAAGTAAGTAAATAAATAAGTAAGTAAATAAATATGTAAGTAAGTAAGTAAATAAATAAATAAGAAAGCAAGTAAATAAAGAAGAAAGTAAGTAAATAAATAAACAAAAAATGAATAATTAAATACATAGTAAATAAGTAAATAAATACATAAATAAATAAATAAATAAATAAATAAATAAATAAATAAATAAATAAATAAGTAAATAAATAAGTAAGTAAATAAATATGTAAGTAAGTAAATAAAGAAGAAAGTAAGTAAATAAATAAACAAAAATAAATAATTAAATACGTAAGTAAGTAAATAAGTAAATAAATACATAAATAAATAAATAAGTAAATAAATAAGTAAGTAAATAAATATGTAAGTAAGTAAATAAAGAAGAAAGTAAGTAAATAAATAAACAAAAAATAAATAATTAAATACATAAGTAAGTAAATAAGTAAATAAATACATAAATAAATAAATAAATAAGTAAATAAATAACTAAGTAAATAAATATGTAAGTAAGTAAATAAATAAATAAGAAAGCAAGTAAATAAATATGTAAGTAAGTAAATAAAGAAGAAAATAAGTAAATAAATAAACAAAAAATAAATAATTAAATACATAAGTAAGTAAATAAGTAAATAAATACATAAATAAATAAATAAATAAATAAATAAATAAATAAATAAATTAAAAGTAAATAAATAAGTAAATAAATATGTAAGTAAATATAGAAGAAAGTAAGTAAATATATAAACAAAAAATAAATAATTAAATACATAAGTAAATAAGTAAATGAATACATAAATAAATAAATAAATAAGTAAGTAAATAAATAAGTAAATAAGTACATAAAGAAGTAAATAAATAAGTAAGTAAATAAGTGAATAAGTAAATAAGTGAATAAATGAATAAATTAATAAATAAATACTAGTAAATAAATTAAAATAAATAATTAATAAACAGACAAGATAAATAAGTAAATGAGTAGATAACTAGACAAATAAATAAGTATGTAAGTAAACAAATAAACACACAAACAAATAAATAAATTACGTAGATGTAGGTATCCTCCTGCCACGAAGACGATTGGAGGTAGAATTTCGTAACTTTATGTTTTCATGACCTGAGCATTCGAATGAGGTGGTGTGGTCGGTACCACGCTCCTACTACTAAAAATTTTTATATTAATTTTATCCATATCCATAGTCTCACAAATTACTGTTGTGATTAGATAGCTCGGCCGGTCAAAACATTCTGCGCAGAAACCAGGCAAGTCCATTTGATATTGCTCAGGAGAAAAAGGGGTATATGGGTTTAGTTGCTGTGCAGCTCTTGTAGAGTTCATTCCTTTTCCTTGTGCTAGTGTGTAATATACTAACTATTGTAAAAACATTAGTACCTTAATGGAACCAATGAGACTTTTCAGTTTTCTTTATTGTGAGTGGAACAGTGAAAAGAGGATACTGCATTGTGTTAAGTACGAGTGTTTGGATAGCAGCGAGTGGAAAAACTGTGGTCGCGCATTGAGTGCAGGTATGTAAATAATGTTTTTCAACATAACTGTATTTTACGTCAGCATGCATACAGTTCTCCTCCTTCCCCCTCCTGCCCCACTGAATATGATGAGAAATTAACTCCACATTATCCCTACTCAAATGTTCGCGCATAACAACGGCCAAGCTATCTAAACACAAGAGTACATTGCTTGATGGCTTACCTAACTACGGGTGACATTAATGTTCGCGTGGGTTTATAGTGTAATTACAGTAGGTGCAAGTACAAGGTGTCTCAGATAAACGAATCGGTGCGAGGAAAGACGTATGCTGAGTTAAACTTTCCTTAAATTTCGGACCGAAGTCAACATATATACTGTATAATTTCATGTCATTTTTTCCTAGCCTATACGAAAATAAGAGAGTGTAAAATGTGTAATATAATTGAGGGGTTTGCCGGAAAAAGAGCGTATACGTCAATATGGCGAATTGAGATAGTACAGGAACATCATTTTATTTTTACTAACATTTTTAATATTAACCTGGCTATACCTTTCTATTAACGATTGAAACAGGAAACACCGTTTGCTACCCCTTCCACGACTGGAGTTCGATGATACTGGCGTAAAATACAAATCACTTACTAGGTATAGGAGGGAGGAAAAGTAGTTCAATTATGTAAACTAGGAAATATCGCAATTTTGAGTTTGATAATTTTCATTAGGTTTTTGATTAATCAAAATACTGTACTGTATTAACACTTAGTGTTTTTACTCATGAATTGAGCTATCCATTCGGACGTATTAATTACGCAGTGTATATTGTACTGTTGCAGCACATTAGCCTACAATATAGAGAATGAAGTTACATTGAAAAATAATCATAATATGGATATTTAAACACATTTTTGAAAATGGTGGCCGTTCATTTCTTAACAGGCTTCAGTTCTTTTGTGCATATTATCACACTATAGACTATTGTCTATAGTGCCACACTATTTGCTGGTTGAGTGGAAGAGAAGGCCTTACGGCCTTAACTCTGCCAGCTAAAATAAATCATTATTATTATTATTATTATTATTATTATTATTATTATTATTATTGTACCTAATTCCAATTACCAGTTTCATCCTTCGTACGAGTCACTCATGTTGTAATAATTCTGTACCTACTCTATAAAAGAGTACCTTACGTACTATAAATTCAATCTTCACTTCTGCCCGATCCGAAAAGATAAAATTACTCAGAAATGCTATCTACTGTCCGTTCAAGTGGTTTTGTCGCAGGGTCGTAGAAAGGGGGTGAATCACGTGACAGTTAATTACTTAACGAGGCCCTTTTATTTAAGTTATTTTAAACACTTGTATAATATTACGTAGACGTCCAATTCCTAACAGAAATTAATGTTTTCAGAAAAGAGCTAAGATAGCCCAGCTACTAGACTTAACAGAGGGGCGAACAGAAGCAGGTGTGGGAAATCGGGATGCGACGTAGGCAAACGGACGACAATACCTATGATTCAATATTGAAAACCTTTTCGTCACTGGAAAACGCGAACATATTTCTGGAACTATATATACTCTCTCTCTAACTCAGTACTGCTTACGCGCCCTCGGCTCTGTGTCGTGAACGGTTGGAAGTTTATTAGCAGAAGGGGTGGGAGTGAAGTACATTAAAAAACTCAGGTATAATAAAAATTGAAGTAAAAATAAAATGATGTCCCTGTACATGCAATCTAAGATTTTAAAACGCACCTGAATAATATGATATACACTCACGCAGTCCTGTCCTGCAGATATGTACAGTACAATAAAAAAACAATTTCGCTACTATAATTAGCGAATTATTGACTACATTTTAAACCGTTTTCCCGAAGAAGGGCGTATAGGTCTATCCGCCTTTCTTCTGGCAAAGCCCTCAATTTAAGGGGACTGGATATGGCTGTTATGTTTGAGTTAAGGTATTTTGCTATTATTCTCAAACTTTTCAATCTATCAAATTTACAAATTTTACAGCATAATACCATATTTGCAGCTATGGTTTGGCTTTTATATTATCTTTCTATCCCGTCTTGATTTTATAAAAAAACATTTAATCCTTAAAACTATTAATTAAATTTAAATTAAAAACATAGGTAGGGCCTAATTTAGAAAAATTTGTCAGAAATTTTTTAACTATAGGATCATAAAAGTTGAAGAATATTTCCAATGCATTTGACTATATTTTCCACCATTTTCATGACATGAATATTCGTTCAATATAAAAAAAATTGTTTTCCATTCTGAAAAAAATTATTAAACAATGTTCATACTTTTAATACTTTTTTGGCTGTAAAATTCACAATAATTTTGATAACCATGTGAAAGTGGCCATGCGTCTTCACTATCATACAAAATAGCTGTGTATGAAAAATTTCAGCCTCCTAGCCCCAGTAGTTTGAGAAAAATGTTCCTAAAGTAATCATGTTTTTAACTCAATTTTAATTTGTATTTTTCGGGTTTAACAATTTTTATAACATCAAGTACAGCTTATGGATTTTGTCAAGACACTCGCGATGTGCAGTACGGGAACAACGTTTCTCTAGAGGGGGTAGGAATAAGAGGGAAGGTCGGGGGTGTGTGTGTCTACCGAGTTCAAGGCAAAGACAAACCCATTCACCTATAATTCGTAAGTAGACTCATCCGATTTCGTGCGCAGCTCTGTAGGAAGAGTGGGGGAGTGTCTGGACATAATCCTAGATCATATACCCCAGATAGGTCGGCCTTATAGACTTTGACGTTATCAACTTTTGTCAGGTTTACTACGCTGCCATCTAGTTGCTACATAAGGAGTCACGTCATAATTCCCATTTGAATTGCATTAGCGACTGTACTGCCATCTCGTGTTCGTTTACGGCGGAAGGGTGGCGATCCTGGAGGTTCTCTTCAAAGTGCTGCCGATTTTAACGTAGCGATGACTTATCTGTTATATATATGATCTAGGACAAAATGCATGCGCTGTATAGGAGATAGAAAGATGATCTAACAGCCAAAATATACAGAGACATCATTTTATTTTACTTCAATTTTTATTGTACCTGAGTTTTTCAATGTGCTTCACTTCCACCCCTTCTACTAGTAAACTTACAATCGTACTCCATATAGAACCAAGGCCGCGTATGCGGTACTGAGTTAGTGAGTATAGTACGTTCCAGAAATATGTTCGTGTTTTCTATTGACGAAAGAGCTTTCAATACTGAATCATATTTTCGCACAGGTACTGTCGTCCGTTTGCCTACGTCGCATCCCGGTTTCCCCCACCTGCTTCTGTTCGTCCCTCTGTAAAGTCTAGAAGCTGGGTTGTCTTAGCTCTTTTCTGAAAACATTAATTTCTGTTAGTAATTGGACGTCTACGTAATATTACACAACTGTTTAAAATAACTTAAATAAAAGAGCCTCGTTAAGTAATTAACTGTCACGTGATTTCCCCCCCCCCTTTCCACGATCCTGCGACAAAACCACTTGGACGGTCAGTACATAGCATGTCTGAGTAATTTTATCTTTTCTGGTCAGGCAGAAGTGAAGATTGAATTTACAGTACGTAAGGTACTCTTTTATAGAGTAGGTACAGAATTATTTCAACATGAGTTACTAGTACGAAGGACGAAACTGGTAATTGGAATCAGGTACAATAGTCTATAGTGCGATAATATGCACAAAATAACTGAAGCCTGTATCGAAATCAACGGCCACCATTTTCAAAAATGTGTTTAAATATCCATATTATGATTATTTTTCAATTTAACTTCATTCTCTATATTGTACGCTAATAGTACAATATACACTGCATTATTAATACGTCCGAATGGATGGCTCAATTCGTGAGTAAAAACACTAAGTGTTAATACAGTACTGTATTTTGATTAAACAAAAACCTAATGAAAATGATCAAACTCAAAATTACGATATTTCCTAGTTTACATAAATGGATGAACTACTTTTCTTCCCTTCTATACTTAGTAAAGTGATTTGTATTTTACGCCAGTATCATCGAACTCCAGTCGTGGAAGGGGTAGCAAACGGTGTTTCCTGTTTCAATCGTTAATAGAAAGGTATAGCCAGGTTAATATTAAAAATGTTAGTAAAAATAAAATGATGTCCCTGCACTTGTATGGTGTAAAAATTGTAAATTGATAGTTTCAAAAGTTGAAGAATAATAGCAAAATTTCTTCATTTCTTCCACTTATACACAATAACCATATGCTTAGTCTTCACAGTCCCCTTAATGTAGATAATAATAATAGTGCAGTATAGTTTTGAATAACCCACTTTTTCACATTTTGTGACATTTATACAGTTGCTAGTAAACTTAACTATTTACTTAACAATAGCACTAGCTACAGAAACTTCAGAACGATTTCCAAGTTACCTTATTTGAAATTTATTTCTCTATAAAATATTAATCAGAGCAGTGGAGCATTTCATTTTCGCGGAGCACAATTTGACCGGTTTCCACGAGTTTGAAGCCCCTGTAATGTAATGAACATCCCGCTCCCTATCTCGACGTCTGAAACAATCATGTATTATTATGTTCCGTTCTAGAGCGTACTCCATTCCCTTGGATGGGCTTCAGTTCATCTCTCAATTCCTCCCTATACACTAGAGACAACGATTACAACTCAAGCCTTCCAGCACACGAACATTCGCTGTGTGCTAGTTTCCGAACACCTCAATTCCAATGGGATTTTACGAGTTGCTGCAACTGGGGTTATATCACAGCTATAGAAACACTTCAGAATTAAGGCACAAATAAGCAATAAAGCAGCTTATTTGATATCGTGATATTCAACGAGGTTATGTACTCTACCGTATACAATTTATCAAAATTTCTTACAAACGCAATTCAGAGAATTTTTTGAAACTATGAGGGCTGTCGTCTTTTAGGGCTGTCCTTCCTTAAGGAGATTCAAGAATAACTTAAAAAGTTGTGTATAAAGCGCAAATTAAAATTAAGGTGATATTTAACATTTAATTTTTTAAGGTGACATGTATTTATTGAGCCTAACGAGTTACTCCCTTGAGTTTGAATTGTAAATTATTTAAAAATAGCGTGTAAGAGGGTCTTAGACTAGAAATGTTTAGTTTAAATGTAGTTCTGTTTATAAGTATGCATAAGGATGTAATTATGTGTCTTATTTGAGCTGTTGCATCAGTGAAGCGAGGTGAGTCAGTGAAGTTATGGTTTTACAGTGCAGTGAATAGTTCCGATCAGTGATAATTTATGTCAATGAAATGTGTTCTATAGTGTCAGTGAAATGTGTTCTAAAGTGTCAGTGAAATGCGTAATAGTGCCAATACAGCGAGTGAGATGAGAGTAAAGTGAAAGATTATTATCAGTACCAATGTGAAACTTACGTAGGTTGTATTGTAAAATTAGGTTCACTTATTAATTAGGTTATTTATGTATTATTATTAATTGTAATTATTGTGTTAAATTGTATTGTGTATTCTTCTTGTATTGTGTATTGTACAGGGATATCATTTTATTTTTACTTCAATTTTTATTGTACCTGAGTTTTTTAATGTACTTCACTCCCACCCCTTCTACTAATGAAGTTAAACCGTCCTCCACACAGATCGAAGACCGCATATACAGTCATAGTAGCCTTACGGTCATAGTAAACAGTACGTTCCAAAAATATGTTCGTGTTTTCCAATGACGAAAGAGCTTTCAATATTGAATCATTTTCGCACAGGTACTGTCGTCCATTTGCCTGCGTCGTATCCCGGTTTCCCCCAACAGCTTTTATTCGTCAGCTAGTGGCTGGGCTAACTTAGCTCTTTTCTGAGAACATTAATTTCTGTTAGAATTTGGACGTCTGCGTAATATTATACAACTGTTTAAAATAACTTAAATAAAAGGACCTCGTTAAGTAATTAACTGTCACGTGATTTCCTCCCATTCTACGACCCTACGACATGACCACTTGGACGGACAGTAGATAGTATGTCTGAGTAATTTTATCTTTTCGGATCGAGTAGAAGTGAAGATTGAATTTACAGTACGTAAGGTACTCTTTTATAGAGTAGGTACAGAATTATTTCAACATGAATTACTAGTACGAAGGACGAAACTGGTAATTGGGATTAGGTACAAATAGTCTATAGTGCGATAATAAATGCACATTAGAACTGAAGCCTGTATCGAAGTGAACGGCCACCATTTAAAAAAATGTGTTTAAATATCCATATTATGATTATTTTTCAATTTAACTTCATTCTCGATATTGTACGTTAATGTGCTGTAGACAGTATAATATACACTGCATAATGAATACGTCCACATGGACAGCTCAGTTCGTGAGTAAAAACACTCTGTTGTTAATACTATACTGTATTTTGATTAAACAAAAACCTAATGAAAATGATCAACCTCAAAAGCACGATATATCCTAGTTTACGTAAATGAGTGAACTACTTTTTTCCTTCCTATGCTTAGTAAAGTGATTTGTTTGTATATTACGCCAGTATCATCGAACTCCAGTCGTGGAAGGGGGTAGCAAACGGCATTGATCCAGAAGTATAGCCAAGTTAATATTAAAAATGTTAGTAAAAATTAAAAATGATGTCCCTGTATAATTGTATTGTGTATTGCAATTTTATTGTGTATTGTTTATATTGTATATACCACTGTTACCGTGTGATTGCCCACTTGCAGTGTAAATAAATACATAGGAACAATATAAAAGAATCGTGGTAAAATCATGGCTTACGAAATTATTATGAACCTCTACAATCATATTCACACCTATGTGCGTAGTGTAGGAACACATAAAAATAAATCTTAATAACTCATTAATTTAGCTACATTATCCTCAGTATTTATACTATACGAATAGTCGATACGTCGAATACTACTTACAGAATATGAACAAAATTCGTCCAGTAGTTCAGAAGAAATCGTTGAAGATAAATTATGTGTGTGTGTGTGTGTGTGTGTCCAATGCCCACCCACTTCACTTGCGTGATTCGGGTTCCGCATATTGCGGATAGATGGCAGAACTGTGACCCATTTTCTAGTTGTACACCACTTCGGCGGGCCACGCTGTACATGATGTGCATCTGTGGAGAGTTATGTCGTATACTAGGGTGAGTGTATGTGTAAGTGTTCGTATAAGTGTAGTGTCTGGAATGGGTGATGATGAAGATAAGGAAGGGAGAGAGGAAACCCGGTGCCGGCACGTAGCCTACTCCTTTCGAATAGCACCAAGAGGACCGCCAGGCTTAACTTCCCCATCCGAAGGACGAATCATTATCAACAGTGACATATGCCTTCTCTTCATATGCACTGCGGATAGATTTGGGATTTAACCCAGGCATATTGGTGCACAATCCAGTGATTAGAAGTTGTACACTGCCATCTCTCCTAGTCCCGAGGTAGAAATTTTACTTCCTTTTGCCTTCTGAAGCAAGACTTGAATGCAGTTCCGGATGTAGATGTCAAATTCGTAAATTACTAAGTTTATTCTAGTCGATGGTAACGATCGTTTATTTTATAATCCGTTCTAACGTGTTCCTTCTATTTAAAGAAAAAATATCGTATCTCATACGTTGCTTTTAAATAAATAAATTGTCCTTTACTTATTCAATTAGTAAACAGAGTTTTTGAAAATCCTACGTATACAGGCATTCATTAAAGAAAATTATTTCGGAGAAATTCTTAATGTCTCATTACAAAACTCAACTAAAATGGTTAAAAGTCTCATTAAGATTCAGAACTTTCGCGCCTGGCATTCTTACAATTCAGCTTTCAGTTGATAGAGCGAACTGTAGATTGTCGCGTAAGAGAAGGTATATTCGCTGTGTAAACGACCACGAGAAGAAGGGTGACAAGAACCGCAGTAAAATTAAATTGTAAGGGAATACGAGGGGGTAATCCCATTAAACCGCGCTTTCTCCGTATAATGAATTGCTGGAATGAAGATTCGTTATTAACTTTCAGCGTTTACTACATTCATTTACATAAATATAACATACAAATTAACGCTGGTAACTCTGAGACTACCTGTAAGGGATAGATTAGATGTCTAGTTCAAGTACCTTTACAACACGATTATTTTTAAATCATAGTAGTAAATTTAACATTACTTAACCGACACTTTCTTAGCATCTCCAATTAAGATATATGCCAAAATCATGCCTAATTCATTCAGATTTTCCTGAGATGTCAATATCTTCAGAGAAGTGGCATTGTAATGATATTTAAATGAAAGTAGAATATTTTCAATCGTCAAATATAATAATACCGTCGCCTTAACCGACTGAGCCACGCCGGTGGCTACTATGAAGGTAACTATGATAAAAATTTTTATAATAGTTTAATGTTACTTTATTTTCCATGGAGAGTGTCCTTTGAGGATCTTTAAAATAACGGTAGACATTTACAAGTGCCTGAATTCCCTGGTCATACAGGGTGTATTTAAATTCAATACTCAAACTTCTAGGGATGAGACAAGAGGCCAAAACGAACGTTTATTTGTTGACCATGGGTCGGAAACTAATTATTGAACGACAGAACCAGACAGTGTACTGTAAGCTACTGTGAAGAATAAAGAATACAGTTGTAATTTTACTTATGACACTCATCCCTCAAAACCATTTCAATTTGTAATCATTTACAAAAACTGTTCAAAAGTGCGGCCTTCTACGTCAATACAAACTCTGCAACGACGTGTCATTGCCTGTCGTAAACGTTCAAAGACTGAAGACATATGCTGGAGAGCGTCAGCAGCTGCAAGCACCCGAGCGACGAGTTCTTCCTTCGATTCAATTGAAGTCTCGTATACCAGACTCTTCAGGTGCCCGCACACACAAAAGTCAAGCGGATTGGTCGCGGTGGAACCATTGGATGCCCTGCTCGTTCTCCCGATCTCACTTGACTTTTGTGTGTGGGGGCACTTGAAGAGCCTGGTGTACGAGACTCCATGAATCGAAGAAAGAGCTCGTGACTCAGGCGCTTGTAGCTGCTGACGTTCTACAGCATATTCCTGGACGTGTACGACAGCCAATGACACGTCGTTGTAGAGTGTGTATTGACGCACAACCACACACTTTTGAATAGCTTTTGTAAATGGTTACAAATTGAAATGGTTTTGAGAAATGAATGTCATGAGAAAGAGCAGTGTTTAGCCAGACTGCTGAAATTTCCAACTTAATTTTCTAATTAACTGTACATTTAATCACAAAACGTAATATAGGTTTTCCATTCATTTAAGTGTACTCTCGGTCAGCGCGTCTGGGCGCGAAACCAGGTGACCCGGGTTCGAATCCCGGTCGGGGCAAGTTACCTGGTTGAGTTTTTTTCCGGGGGTTTCTCTCAACCCAACACGAGCTAATGCTGAATAACTTTCGGTGCTGGACTCCGGACTCATTTCACCGGCATTATCACTTTCATTTCATTCAGACGCTAAATAACCTAGATGTTGATACAGCGTCGTGAAATAACCCAATAAATAAAGTGTACCCTATCGCCCCTTTCAATCTGCTTGTTTATTTCACTTTGAACCTGTATGTGAAAGTGAAATTTTGATACTTGAAGGTTGAATACAATCAATAGAAATTTAATTTAAACAAAAGCAACACGATAAGAATTTGTATATTTTTATCATGAAAGGAATTAAGAAATACAAAAAGTCTTAGAGGCTGAATAATCAAAACAAAAATACAAACATATGAAAGCAATTGGCTACAAGAGGTTTAAAAAAATTGACAACAACCCCAAAATTAATGTTGAATAATAGACTAACAGTCTTACTAATAAACTGTGTATAGTTTTTATATGACACTTTTGCAGAGTAGAGACAGAAAACTTTACTAATAGGGTAAATTAGGGTCTGTTGGACAGTCGGGCATGTTGGACACTTTGTACTTTAACGTGTTACCTCGCCACTTGTGGGCACCACATTCTGCTAGAAGTCAATGACGGAAGCAGCCCCTCTCGTGGCTACTTCCGTCATTGACTTCTAGCAGAATGTGGTGCCCACAAGTGGCGAGGTAACACGTTAAAAAGCACAAAGTGTCCAACATGCCCGACTGTCCAACTGACCCTAATTTACCCTAACTATAAAGTTTACTATAAACAGTCTGTAACTATACAATGGGATTTGCTTTGCAGTAGTTATGTACACGAAATCACTTGTTTAAGCGTTGTATATAGAGAAAAAATCGCCGCCTCTCTAACAGCTGTTCGTATCGACTGTCATTTTATGACGATGGTTGCCTTGTAACCACAGAAGAACAAACCAAAGAGCACAGAATAATTAGAACAATATTGCTGTAGCTTGTACTCTTTGACCAAAATATAGTGCGGTAATCGATTAGAGCCAGTTGTACTATCGATACTTAACACGCCAAACTAGAGCGCTCTACTGGATGCAATACAGAACCTCAGATATTATATTACCTTTCGTAACGATGTAATGACGAAACTATGACGTAGCTGTGTAACAGTTGTACTGTTATACACGACGTATGTAGTGATTATTAGTAAGGAATTTACACATGACGTATAAACAAGCTACCCACTGTATAAGTATGACAGTTAAACGTCTGTATATAGAGTTTTTATTAGTAAGACCGTTAGAGGAAGTAGAAGACCAGAAAGGTCATTAAAACGACTACTGTATTCTTTATTTCTTACAGTACAGTACAGTACAGTACAGTTTCTGGTTTTGTCATTCAATAATTGAAGAGTCGGCTGGAACAACGTTGGAAGTTACAAAATTTTCATTCGGCTTGTTTCCGTGTAATAATGTTGTATGCCATGTTACCTTGTTATACTCTTTGGCTTGCAACTGTC